>NW_027149964.1:0-205019 GCF_031143425.1 Pleurodeles waltl | reverse complement strand
TGGCGGTTGGTTCTCGGGCTCCGATTGGTGGATAGGGCTGGGATTCTGATTGGCTGTTGGTTCTCGGGCTGTGATTGGTGGTTAGGGCTGGGATTCTGATTGGCTGTTGGTTCTCGGGCTGTGATTGGGGGTTAGGGCTGGGATTCTGATTGGCTGTTGGTTCTCGGGCTCTGATTGGTGGGTATGGCTGGGATTCTGATTGGCTTTTGGTTCTCGGGCTGTGATTGGTGGGTAGGGCTGGGATTCTGATTGGCTGTTGGTTCTCGGGCTCTGATTGGTGGTTAGGGCTGGGATTCTGATTGGCTGTTGGTTCTCGGGCTGTGATTGGTGGTTAGGGCGGGTAGGGCTGGGATTCTGATTGGCTGTTGGTTCTCGGGCTGTGATTGGTGGGTAGGGCTGGGATTCTGATTGGCTGTTGGTTCTCGGGCTCTGATTGGTGGGTAGGGCTGGGATTCTGATTGGCTGTTGGTTCTCGGGCTCTGATTGGTGGGTAGGGCTGGGATTCTGACTGGCTGTTGATTCTCGGGCTGTGATTGGTGGGTAGGGCTGGGATTCTGATTGGCTGTTGGTTCTCGGGCTGTGATTGGTGGTTAGGGCTGGGATTCTGATTGGCTGTTGGTTCTCGGGCTGTGGTAGGTGGTTAGGGCTGGGATTCTGATTGGCTATTGGTTCTCGGGCTGTGATTGGTGGGTAGGGCTGGGATTCTGATTGGCTGTTGGTTCTCGGGCTCTGATTGTTGGGTAGGGCTGGGATTCTGATTGGCTGTTGGTTCTCGGGCTGTGATTGGTGGGTCGGGCTGGGATTCTGATTGGCTGTTGGTTCTCGGGCTGTGATTGGTGGTTAGGGCTGGGATTTTGATTGGCTGTTGGTTCTCCGGCTCTGATTGCTGGGTAGGGCTGGGATTCTGATTGGCTGTTGGTTCTCGGGCTCTGATTGGTGGGTAGGGCTGGGATTCTGACTGGCTGTTGGTTCTCGGGCTCTGATTGGTGGGTAGGGCTGGGATTCTGACTGGCTGTTGGTTCTCGGGCTATGATTGGTGGGTAGAGCTGGGATTCTGACTGGCTGAAGGTTCTCGGGCTCTGATTGGTGGGTAGGGCTGGGATTCTGACTGGCTGTTGGTTCTCGGGCTGTGATTGGTGGGTAGGGCTGGGATTCTGACTGGCTGTTGGTTCTCGGGCTGTGATTGGTGGGCAGGGCTGGGATTCTGACTGGCTGTTGGTTCTCGGGCTGGGATTCTGACTGGCTGTTGGTTCTCGGGTTCTGATTGGTGGGTAGGGCTGGGATTCTGACTGGCTGTTGGTTCTCGGGTTGTGATTGGTGGGTAGGCCGGGGATTCTTACTGGCTGTTGGTTCTCGGGCTGTGATTGGTGGGTAGGGCTGGGATTCTGACTGGCTGTTGGTTCTCGGGCTGTGATTGGTGGGTAGGACTGGGATTCTGACTGGCTGTTGGTTCTCGGTCTGTGATTGGTGGGTAGGGCTGGGATTCTGACTGGCTGTTGGTTCTCGGGCTCTGATTGGTGGTTAGGGCTGGGATTCTGATTGGCTGTTGGTTCTCGGGCTCTGATTGGTGGTTAGGGCGGGTAGGGCTGGGATTCTGACTGGCGGTTGGTTCTCGAGCTCTGATTGGTGGGTAGGGCTGGGATTCTGACTGGCGGTTGGTTCTCGGGCTCTGATTGGTGGGTAGGGCTGGGATTCTGACTGGCGGTTGGTTCTCGGGCTCTGATTGGTGGGTAGGGCTGGGATTCTGACTGGCGGTTGGTTCTCGGGCTCTGATTGGTGGGTAGGGCTGGGATTCTGACTGGCGGTTGGTTCTCGGGCTGTGATTGGTGGGTAGGGCTGGGATTCTGACTGGCGATAGGTTCTCGGGCTCTGATTGCTGGGTAGGGCTGGGATTCTGATTGGCTGTTGGTTCTCGGGCTCTGATTGGTGGGTAGGGCTGGGATTCTGACTGGCTGTTGGTTCTCGGGCTCTGATTGGTGGGTAGGGCTGGGATTCTGACTGGCTGTTGGTTCTCGGGCTATGATTGGTGGGTAGAGCTGGGATTCTGACTGGCTGAAGGTTCTCGGGCTCTGATTGGTGGGTAGGGCTGGGATTCTGACTGGCTGTTGGTTCTCGGGCTGTGATTGGTGGGTAGGGCTGGGATTCTGACTGGCTGTTGGTTCTCGGGCTGTGATTGGTGGGCAGGGCTGGGATTCTGACTGGCTGTTGGTTCTCGGGCTGGGATTCTGACTGGCTGTTGGTTCTCGGGTTCTGATTGGTGGGTAGGGCTGGGATTCTGACTGGCTGTTGGTTCTCGGGCTGTGATTGGTGGGTAGGCCGGGGATTCTTACTGGCTGTTGGTTCTCGGGCTGTGATTGGTGGGTAGGGCTGGGATTCTGACTGGCTGTTGGTTCTCGGGCTGTGATTGGTGGGTAGGACTGGGATTCTGACTGGCTGTTGGTTCTCGGTCTGTGATTGGTGGGTAGGGCTGGGATTCTGACTGGCTGTTGGTTCTCGGGCTCTGATTGGTGGTTAGGGCTGGGATTCTGATTGGCTGTTGGTTCTCGGGCTCTGATTGGTGGTTAGGGCGGGTAGGGCTGGGATTCTGACTGGCGGTTGGTTCTCGAGCTCTGATTGGTGGGTAGGGCTGGGATTCTGACTGGCGGTTGGTTCTCGGGCTCTGATTGGTGGGTAGGGCTGGGATTCTGACTGGCGGTTGGTTCTCGGGCTCTGATTGGTGGGTAGGACTGGGATTCTGACTGGCGGTTGGTTCTCGGGCTCTGATTGGTGGGTAGGGCTGGGATTCTGACTGGCGGTTGGTTCTCGGGCTGTGATTGGTGGGTAGGGCTGGGATTCTGACTGGTGGTAGGTTCTCGGGCTCTGATTGGTGGGTAGGGCTGGGATTCTGACTGGCGGTAGCTTGTCGGGCTCTGATTGGTGGGTAGGGCTGGGATTCTGACTGGCGGTTGGTTCTCGGGCTCTGATTGGTGGGTAGGGCTGGGATTCTGACTGGCGGTTGGTTCTCGGGCTCTGATTGGTGGGTATGGCTGGGATTCTGACTGGCTGTTGGTTCTCGGGCTGTGATTGGTGGGTAGGGCTGGGATTCTGATTGGCTGTTGGTTCTCGGGCTGTGATTGGTGGTTAGGGCTGGGATTATGATTGGCTGTTGGTTCTCGGGCTGTGGTAGGTGGTTAGGGCTGGGATTCTGATTGGCTGTTGGTTCTCGGGCTGTGATTGGTGGGTAGGGCTGGGATTCTGATTGGCTGTTGGTTCTCGGGCTCTGATTGTTGGGTAGGGCTGGGATTCTGATTGGCTGTTGGTTCTCGGGCTGTGATTGGTGGGTCGGGCTGGGATTCTGATTGGCTGTTGGTTCTCGGGCTGTGATTGGTGGTTAGGGCTGGGATTTTGATTGGCTGTTGGTTCTCCGGCTCTGATTGCTGGGTAGGGCTGGGATTCTGATTGGCTGTTGGTTCTCGGGCTCTGATTGGTGGGTAGGGCTGGGATTCTGACTGGCTGTTGGTTCTCGGGCTCTGATTGGTGGGTAGGGCTGGGATTCTGATTGGCTGTTGGTTCTCGGGCTCTGATTGTTGGGTAGGGCTGGGATTCTGATTGGCTGTTGGTTCTCGGGCTGTGATTGGTGGGTCGGGCTGGGATTCTGATTGGCTGTTGGTTCTCTGGCTCTGATTGGTGGGTCGGGCTGGGATTCTGATTGGCTGTTGGTTCTCGGGCTGTGATTGGTGGGTCGGGCTGGGATTCTGATTGGCTGTTGGTTCTCGGGCTGTGATTGGTGGTTAGGGCTGGGATTTTGATTGGCTGTTGGTTCTCCGGCTCTGATTGGTGGGTAGGGCTGGGATTCTGATTGGCTGTTGGTTCTCGGGCTCTGATTGGTGGGTAGGGCTGGGATTCTGACTGGCTGTTGGTTCTCCGGCTCTGATTGGTGGGTAGGGCTGGGATTCTGACTGGCTGTTGGTTCTCGGGCTCTGATTGGTGGGTAGAGCTGGGATTCTGACTGGCTGAATGTTCTCGGGCTCTGATTGGTGGGTAGGGCTGGGATTCTGACTGGCTGTTGGTTCTCGGGCTGTGATTGGTGGGTAGGGCTGGGATTCTGACTGTCTGTTGGTTCTCGGGCTGTGATTGGTGGGTAGGGCTGGGATTCTGACTGGCTGTTGGTTCTCGGTCTGGAATTCTGACTGGCTGTTGGTTCTCGGGTTCTGATTGGTGGGTAGGGCTGAGATTCTGACTGGCTGTTGGTTCTCGGGCTGTGATTGGTGGGTAGGCCGGGGATTCTTACTGGCTGTTGGTTCTCGGGCTGTGATTGGTGGGTAGGGCTGGGATTCTGACTGGCTGTTGGTTCTCGGGCTGTGATTGGTGGGTAGGACTGGGATTCTGACTGGCTGTTGGTTCTCGGTCTGTGATTGGTGGGTAGGGCTGGGATTCTGACTGGCTGTTGGTTCTCGGGCTCTGATTGGTGGTTAGGGCTGGGATTCTGATTGGCTGTTGGTTCTGGTGCTCTGATTGGTGGTTAGGGCGGGTAGGGCTGGGATTCTGACTGGCGGTTGGTTCTCGGGCTCTGATTGGTGGGTAGGGCTGGGATTCTGACTGGCGGTTGGTTCTCGGGCTCTGATTGGTGGGTAGGGCTGGGATTCTGACTGGCGGTTGGTTCTCGGGCTCTGATTGGTGGGTAGGGCTGGGATTCTGACTGGCGGTTGGTTCTTGGGCTCTGATTGGTGGGTAGGGCTGGGATTCTGACTGGCGGTAGGTTCTCGTGCTCTGATTGGTGGGTAGGGCTGGGATTCTGACTGGCGGTAGGTTCTCGGGATCTGATTGGTGGATAGGGCTGGGATTCTGACTGGCGGTTGGTTCTCGGGCTCTGATTGGTGGGTAGGGCTGGGATTCTGACTGGCGGTTGGTTCTCGGGCTCTGATTGGTGGGTAGGGCTGGGATTCTGACTGGCGGTTGGTTCTCGGGCTCTGATTGGTGGTTAGGGCTGGGATTCTGACTGGCGGTTGGTTCTCGGGCTCTGATTGGTGGGTAGGGCTGGGATTCTGACTGGCTGTTGGTTCTCGGGCTCTGATTGGTGGGTAGAGCTCGGATTCTGACTGGCTGTTGGTTCTCGGGCTCTGATTGGTGGGTAGGGCTGGGATTCTGACTGGCTGTTGGTTCTCGGGCTCTGATGGGTGGGTAGGGCTGGAATTCTGTCTGGCGGTAGGTTCTCGTGCTCCGATTGGTGGGTAGGGCTGAGATTCTGACTGGCGGTTGGTTCTAGGGCTCCGATTGGTGGGTAGGGCTGGGATTCTGACTGGCTGTTGGTTCTCGAGCTCCGATTGGTGGGTAGGGCTGGGATTCTGATTGGATTGGTGGGTAGGGCTGTGATTCTGATTGGCTGTTGGTTCTCGTGCTCTGATTGGTGGGTAGAGCTGGGATTCTGATTGGATGTTGGTTCTCGGGCTCTGATTGGTGGGTAGGGCTGGGATTCTGATTGGCTGTTGGTTCTCGGGCTATGATTGGTGGGTAGGGCTGGGATTCTGATTGGCTGTTGGTTCTCGGGCTGTGATTGGTGGGTAGGGCTGGGATTCTGATTGGCTGTTGGTTCTCTGGCTCTGTTTGGTGGGTAGGGCCGGGATTCTGATTGGCTGTAGGTTCTCAGGCTCTGATTGGTGGGTAGGGCCGGGATTCTGATTGGCTGTTGGTTCTCGGGCTCTGATTGGTGGGTAGGGCTGGGATTCTGATTGGCTGTTGGTTCTCGGGCTCTGATTGGTGGGTAGGGCTGGGATTCTGATTGGCTGTTGGTTCTCGGGCTCTGATTGGTGGTTCGGGCTGGGATTCTGATTGGCTGTTGGTTCTCAGGCTGTGATTGGTGGTTAGGGCGGGTAGGGCTGGGATTCTGATTGGCTGTTGGTTCTCGGGCTCTGATTGGTGGGTAGGGCTGGAATTCTGACTGGCTGTTGGTTCTCGGGCTCTGATTGGTGGTTAGGGCTGGGATTCTGACTGGCTGTTGGTTCTCGGGCTCTGATTGGTGATTAGGGCTGGGATTCTGACTGGCTGTTGGTTCTCGGGCTCTGATTGGTGGGTAGGGCTGGGATTCTGACTGGCTGTTGGTTCTCGGGCTCTGATTGGTGGGTAGGGCTGGGATTCTGACTGGCTGTTGGTTCTCGGGCTCTGATTGGTGGGTAGGGCTGGGATTCTGACTGGCTGTTGGTTCTCGGGCTCTGATTGGTGGGTAGGGCTGGGATTCTGACTGGCTGTTGGTTCTCGGGCTGTGATTGGTGGGTAGGGCTGGGATTCTGACTGGCTGTTGGTTCTCGTGCTGTGATTGGTGGGTAGGGCTGGGAATCTGACTGGCTGTTGGTTCTCTGGCTGTGATTGGTGGGTAGGGCTGGGATTCTGACTGGCTGTTGGTTCTCGGGCTCTGATTGGTGGTTAGGGTGGGTAGGGCTGGAATTCTGACTGGCTGTTGGTTCTCGGGCTCTGATTGGTGGGTAGGGCTGGGATTCTGACTGGCTGTTGGTTATCGGGCTCTGATTGGTGGGTAGGGCTGGGATTCTGACTGGCTGTTGGTTCTAGGGCTCTGATTGGTGGGTAGGGCTGGGATTCTGACTGGCTGTTGGTTCTCGGGCTCCGATTGGTGGTTAGGGCTGGGATTCTGATTGGCTGTTGGTTCTCGGGCTCCGATTGGTGGGTAGGGCCGGGATTCTGATCGGCTGTTGGTTCTCGGGCTGTGATTGGTGGATAGGGCTGGGATTCTGACTGGCTGTTGGTTCTCGGGCTCCGATTGGTGGGTAGGGCTGGGATTCTGACTGGCTGTTGGTTCTCGGGCTCCGATTGGTGGTTAGGGCTGGGATTCTGATTGGCTGTTGGTTCTCGGGCTCCGATTGGTGGGTAGGGCCGGGATTCTGATCGGCTGTTGGTTCTCGGGCTGTGATTGGTGGTTAGGGCTGTGATTCTGATTGGCTGTTGGTTCTTGGGCTGTGATAGGTGTTTAGGGCTGGGATTCTGATTGGCGGTTGGTTCTCGGGCTCTGATTGGTGGGTAGGGCTGGGATTCTGACTGGCGGTTGGTTCTCGGGCTCTGATTGGTGGGTAGGGCTGGGATTCTGACTGGCAGTTGGTTCTCGGGCTCTGATTGGTGGTTAGGGCTGGGATTCTGAATGGCTTTTGGTTCTCGGGCTGTGATTGGGGGTTAGGGCTGGGATTCTGATTGGCTGTTGGTTCTCTGGCTCTGATTGGTGGGTAGGGCTGGGATTCTGATTGGCTGTTGGTTCTCGGGCTGTGATTGGTGGGTAGGGCTGGGATTCTGATTGGCTGTTGGTTCTCGGGCTCTGATTGGTGGTTAGGGCTGGGATTCTGATTGGCTGTTGGTTCTAGGCTGTGATTGGTGGTTAGGGCGGGTAGGGCTGGGATTCTGATTGGCTGTTGGTTCTCGGGCTGTGATTGGTGGGTAGGGCTGGGATTCTGATTGGCTGTTGGTTCTCGGGCTCTGATTGGTGGGTAGGGCTGGGATTCTGATTGGCTGTTGGTTCTCGGGCTCTGATTGGTGGGTAGGGCTGGGATTCTGATTGGCTGTTGGTTCTCGGGCTGTGATAGGTGGTTAGGGCTGGGATTCTGATTGGCGGTTGGTTCTCGGGCTCTGATTGGTGGGTAGGGCTGGGATTCTAACTGGTGGTTGGTTCTCGGGCTCTGATTGGTGGGTAGGGCTGGGATTCTGACTGGCGGTTGGTTCTCGGGCTCTGATTGGTGGGTAGGGCTGGGATTCTGACTGGCGGTTGGTTCTCGGGCTCTGATTGGTGGGTAGGGCTGGGATTCTGACTGGCGGTTGGTTCTCCGTCTCTGATTGGTGGGTAGGGCTGGGATTCTGACTGGCGGTTGGTTCTTGGGCTCTGATTGGTGGTTAGGGCGGGTAGGGCTGGGATTCTGACTGGCTGTTGGTTCTCGGGCTCTGATTGGTGGGTAGGGCTGGGATTCTGACTGGCTCTTGGTTCTCGGGCTCTGATTGGTGGGTAGGGCTGGGATTCTGACTGTCTCTTGGTTCTCGGGCTCTGATTGGTGGGTAGGGCTGGGATTCTGACTGGCTGTTGGTTCTCGGGCTCTGATTGGTGGTTAGGACTGGGATTCTGACTGGCTGTTGGTTCTCGGGCTCCGATTGGTGGGTAGGGCTGGGATTCTGATTGGCGGTTGGTTCTCGGGCTCCGATTGGTGGGAAGGGCTGGGATTCTGATTGGCTGTTGGTTCTCGGGCTGTGATTGGTGGTTAGGGCTGGGATTCTGATTGGCTGTTGGTTCTCGGGCTCTGATTGGTGGGTAGGGCTGGGATTCTGATTGGCTGTTGGTTCTCGGGCTGTGATTGGTGGGTAGGGCTGGGATTCTGATTGGCTGTTGGTTCTCGGGCTCTGATTGGTGGTTAGGGCTGGGATTCTGATTGGCTGTTGGTTCTCGGGCTGTGATTGGTGGTTAGGGCGGGTAGGGCTGGGATTCTGATTGGCTGTTGGTTCTCGGGCTCTGATTGGTGGGTAGGGCTGGGATTCTGATTGGCTGTTGGTTCTCGGGCTCTGATTGGTGGGTAGGGCTGGGATTCTGATTGGCTGTTGGTTCTCGGGCTCTGATTGGTGGGTAGGGCTGGGATTCTGACTGGCTGTTGGTTCTCGGGCTCTGATTGGTCGGTAGGGCTGGGATTCTGACTGGCTGTTGGTTCTCGGGCTCTGATTGGTGGTTAGGGTGGGTAGGGCTGGAATTCTGACTGGCTGTCGGTTCTCGGGCTCTGATTGGTGGGTAGGGCTGGGATTCTGACTGGCTGTTGGTTATCGGGCTCTGATTGGTGGGTAGGGCTGAGATTCTGACTGGCTGTTGGTTCTAGGGCTCTGATTGGTGGGTAGGGCTGGGATTCTGACTGGCTGTTGGTTCTCGGGCTCTGATTGGTGGATAGGGCTGGGATTCTGACTGGCTGTTGGTTCTCGGGCTCCGATTGGTGGGTAGGGCTGGGATTCTGACTGGCTGTTGGTTCTCGGGCTCCGATTGGTGGTTAGGGCTGGGATTCTGATTGGCTGTTGGTTCTCGGGCTCCGATTGGTGGGTAGGGCCGGGATTCTGACCGGCTGTTGGTTCTCGGGCTGTGATTGGTGGTTAGGGCTGGGATTCTGATTGGCTGTTGGTTCTCGGGCTGTGATAGGTGTTTAGGGCTGGGATTCTGATTGGCGGTTGGTTCTGGGGCTCTGATTGGTGGGTAGGGCTGGGATTCTGACTGGCGGTTGGTTCTCGGGCTCTGATTGGTGGGTAGGGCTGGGATTCTGACTGGCATTTGGTTCTCGGGCTCTGATTGGTGGTTAGGGCTGGGATTCTGAATGGCTTTTGGTTCTCGGGCTGTGATTGGGGGTTAGGGCTGGGATTCTGATTGGCTGTTGGTTCTCTGGCTCTGATTGGTGGGTAGGGCTGGGATTCTGATTGGCTGTTGGTTCTCGGGCTGTGATTGGTGGGTAGGGCTGGGATTCTGATTGGCTGTTGGTTCTCGGGCTCTGATTGGTGGTTAGGGCTGGGATTCTGATTGGCTGTTGGTTCTAGGCTGTGATTGGTGGTTAGGGCGGGTAGGGCTGGGATTCTGATTGGCTGTTGGTTCTCGGGCTGTGATTGGTGGGTAGGGCTGGCATTCTGATTGGCTGTTGGTTCTCGGGCTCTGATTGGTGGGTAGGGCTGGGATTCTGATTGGCTGTTGGTTCTCGGGCTCTGATTGGTGGGTAGGGCTGGGATTCTGATTGGCTGTTGGTTCTCGGGCTGTGATAGGTGGTTAGGGCTGGGATTCTGATTGGCGGTTGGTTCTCGGGCTCTGATTGGTGGGTAGGGCTGGGATTCTAACTGGCGGTTGGTTCTCGGGCTCTGATTGGTGGGTAGGGCTGGGATTCTGACTGGCGGTTGGTTCTCGGGCTCTGATTGGTGGGTAGGGCTGGGATTCTGACTGGCGGTTGGTTCTCGGGCTCTGATTGGTGGGTAGGGCTGGGATTCTGACTGGCGGTTGGTTCTCCGTCTCTGATTGGTGGGTAGGGCTGGGATTCTGACTGGCGGTTGGTCTTGGGCTCTGATTGGTGGTTAGGGCGGGTAGGGCTGGGATTCTGACTGGCTGTTGGTTCTCGGGCTCTGATTGGTGGGTAGGGCTGGGATTCTGACTGGCTCTTGGTTCTCGGGCTCTGATTGGTGGGTAGGGCTGGGATTCTGACTGTCTCTTGGTTCTCGGGCTCTGATTGGTGGGTAGGGCTGGGATTCTGACTGGCTGTTGGTTCTCGGGCTCTGATTGGTGGTTAGGACTGGGATTCTGACTGGCTGTTGGTTCTCGGGCTCCGATTGGTGGGTAGGGCTGGGATTCTGATTGGCGGTTGGTTCTCGGGCTCTGATTGGTGGGTAGGGCTGGGATTCTGATTGGCTGTTGGTTCTCGGGCTGTGATTGGTGGGTAGGGCTGGGATTCTGATTGGCTGTTGGTTCTCGGGCTCTGATTGGTGGTTAGGGCTGGGATTCTGATTGGCTGTTGGTTCTCGGGCTGTGATTGGTGGTTAGGGCGGGTAGGGCTGGGATTCTGATTGGCTGTTGGTTCTCGGGCTGTGATTGGTGGGTAGGGCTGGGATTCTGATTGGCTGTTGGTTCTCGGGCTCTGATTGGTGGGTAGGGCTGGGATTCTGATTGGCTGTTGGTTCTCGGGCTCTGATTGGTGGGTAGGGCTGGGATTCTGACTGGCTGTTGGTTCTCGGGCTGTGATTGGTGGGTAGGGCTGGGATTCTGATTGGCTGTTGGTTCTCGGGCTGTGATTGGTGGTTAGGGCTGGGATTCTGATTGGCTGTTGGTTCTCGGGCTGTGGTAGGTGGTTAGGGCTGGGATTCTGATTGGCTATTGGTTCTCGGGCTCTGATTGTTGGGTAGGGCTGGGATTCTGATTGGCTGTTGGTTCTCGGGCTGTGATTGGTGGGTCGGGCTGGGATTCTAATTGGCTGTTGGTTCTCTGGCTCTGATTGGTGGGTCGGGCTGGGATTCTGATTGGCTGTTGGTTCTCGGGCTGTGATTGGTGGGTCGGGCTGGGATTCTGATTGGCTGTTGGTTCTCGGGCTGTGATTGGTGGTTAGGGCTGGGATTTTGATTGGCTGTTGGTTCTCCGGCTCTTATTGGTGGGTAGGGCTGGGATTCTGATTGGCTGTTGGTTCTCGGGCTCTGATTGGTGGGTAGGGCTGGGATTCTGATTGGCTGTTGGTTCTCGGGCTCTGATTGGTGGGTAGGGCTGGGATTCTGACTGGCTGTTGGTTCTCGGGCTCTGATTGGTAGGTAGAGCTGGGATTCTGACTGGCTGAAGGTTCTCGGGCTCTGATTGAGGGTAGGGCTGGGATTCTGACTGGCTGTTGGTTCTCGGGCTGTGATTGGTGGGTAGGGCTGGGATTCTGACTGGCTGTTGGTTCTCGGGCTGTGATTGGTGGGTAGGGCTGGGATTCTGACTGGCTGTTGGTTCTCGGGCTGGGATTCTGACTGGCTGTTGGTTCTCGGGTTCTGATTGGTGGGTAGTGCTGGGATTCTGACTGGCTGTTGGTTCTCGGGCTGTGATTGGTGGGTAGGCCGGGGATTCTTACTGGCTGTTGGTTCTCAGGCTGTGATTGGTGGGTAGGGCTGGGATTCTGACTGGCTGTTGGTTCTCGGGCTGTGATTGGTGGGTAGGACTGGGATTCTGACTGGCTGTTGGTTCTCGGTCTGTGATTGGTGGGTAGGGCTGGGATTCTGACTGGCTGTTGGTTCTCGGGCTCTGATTGGTGGTTAGGGCTGGGATTCTGATTGGCTGTTGGTTCTCGGGCTCTGATTAATGGTTAGGGCGGGTAGGGCTGGGATTCTGACTGGCGGTTGGTTCTCGGGCTCTGATTGGTGGGTAGGGCTGGGATTCTGACTGGCGGTTGGTTCTCGGGCTCTGATTGGTGGGTAGGGCTGGGATTCTGACTGGCGGTTGGTTCTCGGGCTCTGATTGGTGGGTAGGGCTGGGATTCTGACTGGCGGTTGGTTCTCGGGCTCTGATTGGTGGGTAGGGCTGGGATTCTGACTGGCGGTAGGTTCTCGGGCTCTGATTGGTGGGTAGGGCTGGGATTCTGACTGGCGGTGGGTTCTCGGGCTCTGATTGGTGGGTAGGGCTGGGATTCTGACTGGCGGTTGGTTCTCGGGCTCTGATTGGTGGGTAGGGCTGGGATTCTGACTGGCGGTTGGTTCTCGGGCTCTGATTGGTGGGTAGGGCTGGGATTCTGACTGGCGGTTGGTTCTCGGGCTCTGATTGGTGGTTAGGGCTGGGATTCTGACTGGCGGTTGGTTCTCGGGCTCTGATTGGTGGGTAGGGCTGGGATTCTGACTGGCGGTTGGTTCTCGGGCTCTGATTGGTGGGTAGGGCTGGGATTCTGACTGGCTGTTGGTTCTCGGGCTCTGATTGGTGGGTAGGGCTGGGATTCTGACTGGCGGTTGGTTCTCGGGCTCTGATTGGTGGGTAGGGCTGGGATTCTGTCTGGCGGTAGGTTCTCGTGCTCCGATTGGTGGGTAGGGCTGAGATTCTGACTGGCGGTTGGTTCTAGGGCTCCGATTGGTGGGTACGGCTGGGATTCTGACTGGCTGTTGGTTCTCGGGCTCCGATTGGTGGGTAGGGCTGGGATTCTGATTGGATTGGTGGGTAGGGCTGTGATTCTGATTGGCTGTTGGTTCTCGTGCTCTGATTGGTGGGTAGAGCTGGGATTCTGATTGGATGTTGGTTCTCGGGCTCTGATTGGTGGGTAGGGCTGGGATTCTGATTGGCTGTTGGTTCTCGGGCTGTGATTGGTGGGTAGGGCTGGGATTCTGATTGGCTGTTGGTTCTCGGGCTCTGTTTGGTGGGTAGGGCCGGGATTCTGATTGGCTGTTGGTTCTCGGGCGCTGATTGGTGGGTAGGGCCGGGATTCTGATTGGCTGTTGGTTCTCGGGCTCTGATTGGTGGGTAGGGCTGGGATTCTGATTGGCTGTTGGTTCTCGGGCTGTGATAGGTGGTTAGGGCTGGGATTCTGATTGGCGGTTGGTTCTCGGGCTCTGATTGGTGGGTAGGGCTGGGATTCTAACTGGCGGTTGGTTCTCGGGCTCTGATTGGTGGGTAGGGCTGGGATTCTGACTGGCGGTTGGTTCTCGGGCTCTGATTGGTGGGTAGGGCTGGGATTCTGACTGGCGGTTGGTTCTCGGGCTCTGATTGGTGGGTAGGGCTGGGATTCTGACTGGCGGTTGGTTCTCCGTCTCTGATTGGTGGGTAGGGCTGGGATTCTGACTGGCGGTTGGTCTTGGGCTCTGATTGGTGGTTAGGGCGGGTAGGGCTGGGATTCTGACTGGCTGTTGGTTCTCGGGCTCTGATTGGTGGGTAGGGCTGGGATTCTGACTGGCTCTTGGTTCTCGGGCTCTGATTGGTGGGTAGGGCTGGGATTCTGACTGTCTCTTGGTTCTCGGGCTCTGATTGGTGGGTAGGGCTGGGATTCTGACTGGCTGTTGGTTCTCGGGCTCTGATTGGTGGTTAGGACTGGGATTCTGACTGGCTGTTGGTTCTCGGGCTCCGATTGGTGGGTAGGGCTGGGATTCTGATTGGCGGTTGGTTCTCGGGCTCCGATTGGTGGGTAGGGCTGGGATTCTGATTGGCTGTTGGTTCTCGGGCTGTGATTGGTGGTTAGGGCTGGGATTCTGATTGGCTGTTGGTTCTCGGGCTGTGATTGGGGGTTAGGGCTGGGATTCTGATTGGCTGTTGGTTCTCGGGCTCTGATTGGTGGGTAGGGCTGGGATTCTGATTGGCTGTTGGTTCTCGGGCTGTGATTGGTGGGTAGGGCTGGGATTCTGATTGGCTGTTGGTTCTCGGGCTCTGATTGGTGGTTAGGGCTGGGATTCTGATTGGCTGTTGGTTCTCGGGCTGTGATTGGTGGTTAGGGCGGGTAGGGCTGGGATTCTGATTGGCTGTTGGTTCTCGGGCTGTGATTGGTGGGTAGGGCTGGGATTCTGATTGGCTGTTGGTTCTCGGGCTCTGATTGGTGGGTAGGGCTGGGATTCTGATTGGCTGTTGGTTCTCGGGCTCTGATTGGTGGGTAGGGCTGGGATTCTGACTGGCTGTTGGTTCTCGGGCTGTGATTGGTGGGTAGGGCTGGGATTCTGATTGGCTGTTGGTTCTCGGGCTGTGATTGGTGGTTAGGGCTGGGATTCTGATTGGCTGTTGGTTCTCGGGCTGTGGTAGGTGGTTAGGGCTGGGATTCTGATTGGCTATTGGTTCTCGGGCTCTGATTGTTGGGTAGGGCTGGGATTCTGATTGGCTGTTGGTTCTCGGGCTGTGATTGGTGGGTCGGGCTGGGATTCTAATTGGCTGTTGGTTCTCTGGCTCTGATTGGTGGGTCGGGCTGGGATTCTGATTGGCTGTTGGTTCTCGGGCTGTGATTGGTGGGTCTGGCTGGGATTCTGATTGGCTGTTGGTTCTCGGGCTGTGATTGGTGGTTAGGGCTGGGATTTTGATTGGCTGTTGGTTCTCCGGCTCTTATTGGTGGGTAGGGCTGGGATTCTGATTGGCTGTTGGTTCTCGGGCTCTGATTGGTGGGTAGGGCTGGGATTCTGACTGGCTGTTGGTTCTCGGGCTCTGATTGGTGGGTAGGGCTGGGATTCTGACTGGCTGTTGGTTCTCGGGCTCTGATTGGTAGGTAGAGCTGGGATTCTGACTGGCTGAAGGTTCTCGGGCTCTGATTGAGGGTAGGGCTGGGATTCTGACTGGCTGTTGGTTCTCGGGCTGTGATTGGTGGGTAGGGCTGGGATTCTGACTGGCTGTTGGTTCTCGGGCTGTGATTGGTGGGTAGGGCTGGGATTCTGACTGGCTGTTGGTTCTCGGGCTGGGATTCTGACTGGCTGTTGGTTCTCGGGTTCTGATTGGTGGGTAGGGCTGGGATTCTGACTGGCTGTTGGTTCTCGGGCTGTGATTGGTGGGTAGGCCGGGGATTCTTACTGGCTGTTGGTTCTCAGGCTGTGATTGGTGGGTAGGGCTGGGATTCTGACTGGCTGTTGGTTCTCGGGCTGTGATTGGTGCGTAGGACTGGGATTCTGACTGGCTGTTGGTTCTCGGTCTGTGATTGGTGGGTAGGGCTGGGATTCTGACTGGCTGTTGGTTCTCGGGCTCTGATTGGTGGTTAGGGCTGGGATTCTGATTGGCTGTTGGTTCTCGGGCTCTGATTAATGGTTAGGGCGGGTAGGGCTGGGATTCTGACTGGCGGTTGGTTCTCGGGCTCTGATTGGTGGGTAGGGCTGGGATTCTGACTGGCGGTTGGTTCTCGGGCTCTGATTGGTGGGTAGGGCTGGGATTCTGACTGGCGGTTGGTTCTCGGGCTCTGATTGGTGGGTAGGGCTGGGATTCTGACTGGCGGTTGGTTCTCGGGCTCTGATTGGTGGGTAGGGCTGGGATTCTGACTGGCGGTAGGTTCTCGGGCTCTGATTGGTGGGTAGTGCTGGGATTCTGACTGGCGGTAGGTTCTCGGGCTCTGATTGGTGGGTAGGGCTGGGATTCTGACTGGCGGTTGGTTCTCGGGCTCTGATTGGTGGGTAGGGCTGGGATTCTGACTGGCGGTTGGTTCTCGGGCTCTGATTGGTGGGTAGGGCTGGGATTCTGACTGGCGGTTGGTTCTCGGGCTCTGATTGGTGGTTAGGGCTGGGATTCTGACTGGCGGTTGGTTCTCGGGCTCTGATTGGTGGGTAGGGCTGGGATTCTGACTGGCGGTTGGTTCTCGGGCTCTGATTGGTGGGTAGGGCTGGGATTCTGACTGGCTGTTGGTTCTCGGGCTCTGATTGGTGGGTAGGGCTGGGATTCTGACTGGCGGTTGGTTCTCGGGCTCTGATTGGTGGGTAGGGCTGGGATTCTGTCTGGCGGTAGGTTCTCGTGCTCCGATTGGTGGGTAGGGCTGAGATTCTGACTGGCGGTTGGTTCTAGGGCTCCGATTGGTGGGTACGGCTGGGATTCTGACTGGCTGTTGGTTCTCGGGCTCCGATTGGTGGGTAGGGCTGGGATTCTGATTGGATTGGTGGGTAGGGCTGTGATTCTGATTGGCTGTTGGTTCTCGTGCTCTGATTGGTGGGTAGAGCTGGGATTCTGATTGGATGTTGGTTCTCGGGCTCTGATTGGTGGGTAGGGCTGGGATTCTGATTGGCTGTTGGTTCTCGGGCTGTGATTGGTGGGTAGGGCTGGGATTCTGATTGGCTGTTGGTTCTCGGGCTCTGTTTGGTGGGTAGGGCCGGGATTCTGATTGGCTGTTGGTTCTCGGGCTCTGATTGGTGGGTAGGGCCGGGATTCTGATTGGCTGTTGGTTCTCGGGCTCTGATTGGTGGGTAGGGCTGGGATTCTGATTGGCTGTTGGTTCTCGGGCTCTGATTAGTGGGTAGGGCTGGGATTCTGATTGGCTGTTGGTTCTCGGGCTCTGATTGGTGGTTCGGGCTGGGATTCTCATTGGCTGTTGGTTCTCGGGCTGTGATTGGTGGTTAGGGCGGGTAGGGCTGGGATTCTGATTGGCTGTTGGTTCTCGGGCTCTGATTAGTGGGTAGGGCTGGGATTCTGATTGGCTGTTGGTTCTCGGGCTCTGATTGGTTGTTCGGGCTGGGATTCTGACTGGCGGTTGGTTCTAGGACTCTGATTGGTGGGTAGGGCTGGGATTCTGACTGGCGGTTGGTTCTCGGGCTCTGATTGGTGGGTATGGCTGGGATTCTGACTGGCGGTTGGTTCTCGGGCTCTGATTGGTGGGTAGGGCTGGGATTCTGACTGGCGGTTGGTTCTCGGGCTCTGATTGGTGGTTAGGGCTGGGATTCTGACTGGCTGTTGGTTCTCGGGCTCTGATTGGTGGGTAGGGCTGGGATTCTGACTGGCTGTTGGTTCTCGGGCTCTGATTGGTGGGTAGGGCTGGGATTCTGACTGGCTGTTGGTTCTCGGGCTCTGATTGGTGGGTAGGGCTGGGATTCTGACTGGCGGTTGGTTCTCAGGCTCTGATTGGTGGGTAGGGCTGGAATTCTGTCTGGCGGTTGGTTCTCGGGCTCCGATTGGTGGGTAGGGCTGAGATTCTGACTGGCGGTTGGTTCTCGGGCTCCGATTGGTGGGTAGGGCTGGGATTCTGACTGGCTGTTGGTTCTCGGGCTCCGATTGATGGGTAGGGCTGGGATTCTGATTGGATTGGTGGGTAGGGCTGTGATTCTGATTGGCTGTTGGTTCTCGTGCTCTGATTGGTGGGTAGGGCTGGGATTCTGATTGGATGTTGGTTCTCGGGCTCTGATTGGTGGGTAGGGCTGGGATTCTGATTGGCTGTTGGTTCTCGGGCTCTGATTGGTGGGTAGGGCTGGGATTCTGATTGGCTGTTGGTTCTCGGGCTGTGATTGGTGGGTAGGGCTTGGATTCTGATTGGCTGTTGGTTCTCGGGCTCCGATTGGTGGGTAGGGCTGGGATTCTGACTGGCGGTTGGTTCTCGGGCTCCGATTGGTGGGTAGGGGCTGGGATTCTGACTGGCGGTTGGTTCTCGGGCTCCGATTGGTGGGTAGGGCTGGGATTCTGACTGGCGGTTGGTTCTCGGGCTCCGATTGGTGGGTAGGGCTGGGATTCTGACTAGCTGTTGGTTCTCGGGCTCAGTATTGGTGGGTAGGGCTGGGATTCTGATTGGATTGGTGGGTAGGGCTGGGATTCTGATTGGCTGCTGGTTCTCGGGCTCTGATTGGTGGGTAGGGCTGGGATTCTGATTGGATGTTGGTTCTCGGGCTCTGATTGGTGGGTAGGGCTGGGATTCTGACTGGCTGTTGGTTCTCGGGCTCCGATTGGTGGGTAGGGCTGGGATTCTGATTGGCTGTTGGTTCTCGGGCTCCGATTGGTGGGTAGGGCTGGGATTCTGATTGGCTGTTGGTTCTCGGGCTCCGATTGGTGGGTAGGGCTGGGATTCTGATTGGCTGTTGGTTCTCGGGCTCCGATTGGTGGTTAGGGCGGGTAGGGCTGGGATTCTGATTGGCTGTTGGTTCTCGGGCTCTGATTGGTGGTTAGGGCGGGTAGGGCTGGGATTCTGATTGGCTCGGGCTCTGATTGGTGGTTAGGGCGGGTAGGGCTGGGATTCTGATTGGCTGTTGGTTCTCGGGCTGTGATTGGTGGGTAGGGCTGGGATTCTGATTGGCTGTTGGTTCTCGGGCTCTGATTGGTGGGTAGGGCTGGGATTCTGATTGGCTGTTGGTTCTCGGGCTCTGATTGGTGGTTAGGGCTGGGATTCTGACTGGCTGTTGGTTCTCGGGCTCTGATTGGTGGGTAGGGCTGGGATTCTGACTGGCTGTTGGTTCTCGGGCTCTGATTGGTGGTTAGGGCTGGGATTCTGATTGGCTGTTGGTTCTCGTGCTGTGATTGGTGGGTAGGGCTGGGATTCTGATTGGCTGTTGGGTCTCGGGCTGTGATTGGTGGTTAGGGCTGGGATTCTGATTGGCTGTTGGTTCTCGGGCTGTGATTGGTGGGTAGGGCTGGGATTATGATTGGCTGTTGGTTCTCGGGCTGTGATTGGTGGGTAGGGCTGGGATTATGATTGGCTGTTGGTTCTCGGGCTCTGATTGGTGGGTAGGGCTGGGATTCTGATTGGCTGTTGGTTCTCGGGCTCTGATTGGTGGGTTCTCGGGCTGGAATTGGTGGGTAGGGCTGGGATTCTGACTGGCTGTTGGTTCTCGGGCTCTGATTGGTGGGTAGGGCTGGCATTCTGACTGGCTGTTGGTTCTCGGGCTCTGATTGGTGGTTGGTTCTCGGGCTCTGATTGGTGGGTAGGGCTGGCATTCTGACTGGCTGTTGGTTCTCGGGCTCTGATTGGTGGGTCGGGCTGGCATTCTGACTGGCTGTTGGTTCTCGGGCTCCGATTGGTGGGTCGGGCTGGCATTCTGACTGGCTGTTGGTTCTCGGGCTCCGATTGGTGGGTCGGGCTGGCATTCTGACTGGCTGTCGGTTCTCGGGCTCCGATTGGTGGGTCGGGCTGGGATTCTGACTGGCTGTCGGTTCTCGGGCTCCGATTGGTGGGTCGGGCTGGGATTCTGACTGGCTGTCGATTCTCGGGCTCCGATTGGTGGGTAGGGCGGGGATTCTGACTGGCTGTTGGTTCTCGGGCTCCGATTGGTGGGTAGGGCTGGGATTCTGACTGGCTGTTGGTTCTCGGGCTCCGATTGGTGGGTAGGGCTGGGGTTCTGACTGGCTGTTGGTTCTCGGGCTCCGATTGGTGGGTAGTACTGGGGTTCTGACTGGCTGTTGGTTCTCGGGCTCCGATTGGTGGGTAGGGCTGGGGTTCTGACTGGCTGTTGGTTCTCGGGATTCGATTGGTGGGTAGGGCTGGGGTTCTGACTGGCTGTTGGTTCTCGGGCTCCGATTGGTGGGTAGGGCTGGGATTCTGACTGGCTGTTGGTTCTCGGGGTCCGATTGGTGGGTAGGGCTGGGATTCTGACTGGCTGTTGGTTCTCGGGCTCCGATTGGTGGTTAGGGCTGGGATTCTGACTGGCTGTTGGTTCTCGGGCTCCGATTGGAGGGTAGGGCTGGGATTCTGACTGGCTGTTGGTTCTCGGGCTCCGATTGGAGGGTAGGGCTGGGATTCTGACTGGCTGTTGGTTCTCGGGCTCCGATTGGTGGGTAGGGCTGGGATTCTGACTGGCTGTTGGTTCTCGGGCTCCGATTGGTGGGTAGGGCTGGGATTCTGACTGGCTGTTGGTTCTCGGGCTCCGATTGGTGGGTAGGGCTGGGATTCTGATTGGCTGTTGGTTCTCGGGCTGTGATTGGTGGTTAGGGCTGGGATTCTGATTGGCTGTTGGTTCTCGGGCTCCGATTGGTGGGTAGGGCTGGGATTTAGATTGGCTGTTGGTTCTCGGGCTCTGATTGGTGGGTAGGGCTGGGATTCTGATTGGCTGTTGGTTCTCAGGCTCTGATTGGTGGTTCGGGCTGGGATTCTGATTGGCTGTTGGTTCTCGGGCTCTGATTGGTGGTTAGGGCGGGTAGGGCTGGGATTCTGATTGGCTGTTGGTTCTCGGGCTCTGATTGGTGGGTAGGGCTAGGATTCTGACTGGCTGTTGGTTCTCGGGCTCTGATTGGTGGTTAGGGCTGGGATTCTGACTGGCTGTTGGTTCTCGGGCTCTGATTGGTGGGTAGGGCTGGGATTCTGACTGGCTGTTGGTTCTCGGGCTCTGATTGGTGGGTAGGGCTGGGATTCTGACTGGCTGTTGGTTCTCGGGCTCTGATTGGTGGGTAGGGCTGGGATTCTGACTGGCTGTTGGTTCTAGGGCTCTGATTGGTGGGTAGGGCTGGGATTCTGACTGGCTGTTGGTTCTCGGGCTGTGATTGGTGGGTAGGGCTGGGATTCTGACTGGCTGCTGGTTCTCGGGCTCTGATTGGTGGGTAGGGCTGGGATTCTGATTGGCTGTTGGTTCTCGGGCTCTGATTGGTGGGTAGGGCCGGGATTCTGATTGGCTGTTGGTTCTCGGGCTCTGATTGGTGGGTAGGGCCGGGATTCTGATTGGCTGTTGGTTCTCGGGCTCTGATTGGTGGGTAGGGCTGGGATTCTGATTGGCTGTTTGTTCTCAGGCTGTGATTGGTGGGTAGGGCTGGGATTCAGATTGGCTGTTGGTTCTCGGACTCCGATTGGTGGTTAGGGCTGGGATTCTGATTGGCTGTTTGTTCTCGGGCTGTGATTGGTGGGTAGGGCTGGGATTCTGACTGGCTGTTTGTTCTCGGGCTGTGATTGGTGGTTAGGGCGGGTAGGGCTGGGATTCTGATTGGCTGTTGGTTCTCGGGCTCTGATTGGTGGGTAGGGCTGGGATTCTGATTGGCTGTTGGTTCTCCGGCTCTGATTGGTGGGTAGGGCTGGGATTCTGATTGGCTGTTGGTTCTCGGGCTCTGATTGGTGGGTAGGGCTGGGATTC
Source organism: Pleurodeles waltl (assembly GCF_031143425.1). NCBI lineage: Eukaryota > Metazoa > Chordata > Amphibia > Caudata > Salamandridae > Pleurodeles > Pleurodeles waltl. Next base: position 184,127 of record NW_027149964.1, on the reverse strand, counting down.
TGATTGGCTGTTGGTTCTCGGGCTGTGATTGGTGGTTAGGGCGGGTAGGGCTGGGATTCTGATTGGCTGTTGGTTCTCGGGCTGTGATTGGTGGGTAGGGCTGGGATTCTGACTGGCTGTTTGTTCTCGGGCTGTGATTGGTGGGTAGGGCTGGGATTCTGACTGGCTGTTGGTTCTCGGGCTCTGATTGGTGGGTAGGGCTGGGATTCTGATTGGCTGTTGTTTCTCGGGCTGTGATTGGTGGGTAGGGCTGGGATTCTGATTGGCTGTTGGTTCTCGGGCTCTGATTGGTGGGTAGGGCTGGGATTCTGATTGGCTGTTGGTTCTCGGGCTGTGATTGGTGGGTAGGGCTGGGATTCTGACTCGCTGTTTGTTCTCGGGCTGTGATTGGTGGGTAGGGCTGGGATTCTGACTGGCTGTTGGTTCTCGGGCTCTGATTGTTGGGTAGGGCTGGGATTCTGACTGGCTGTTGGTTCTCGTGCTCTGATTGGTGGGTAGGGCTGGGATTCTGACTGGCTGTTGGTTCTGGGGCTCTGATTGGTGGGTAGGGCTGGGATTCTGACTGGCTGTTGGTTCTCTGGCTCAGATTGGTGGGTAGGGCTGGGATTCAGACTGGCTGTTGGTTCTCGGGCTCTGATTGGTGGGTAGGGCTGGGATTCTGACTGGCTGTTGGTTCTCGGGATCCGATTGGTGGTTAGGGCTGGGATTCTGACTGGCTGTTGGTTCTCGGGCTGTGATTGGTGGGTAGGGCTGGGATTCAGATTGGCTGTTGGTTCTCGGGCTCCGATTGGTGGGTAGGGCTGGGATTCTGATTGGCTGTTGGTTCTCGGGCTGTGATTGGTGGTTAGGGCTGGGATTCTGATTGGCTGTTGGTTCTCGGGCTGTGATTGGGGGTTCGGGCTGGGATTCTGATTGGCTGTTGGTTCTCGGGCTCTGATTGGTGGTTAGGGCTGGGATTCTGACTGGCTGTTGGTTCTAGGGCTCTGATTGGTGGTTAGGGCTTGGATTCTTACTGGCTGTTGGTTCTCGGGCTCTGATTGGTGGTTAGGGCTGGGATTCTGACTGGCTGTTGGTTCTCGGGTTCTGATTGGTGGGTAGGGCTGGGATTCTGATTGGCTGTTGGTTCTCGGGCTCTGATTGGTGGGTAGGGCTGGGATTCTGATTGGCTGTTGGTTCTCGGGCTGTGATTGGTGGTTAGGGCCGGGATTCTGATTGGCTGTTGGTTCTCGGGCTGTGATTGGTGGGTAGGGCTGGGATTCTGATTGGCTGTTGGTTCTCGGGCTCTGATTGGTGGGTAGGGCTGGGATTCTGATTGGCTGTTGGTTCTCGGGCTCTGATTGGTGGGTAGGGCTGGGATTCTGATTGGCTGTTGGTTCTCGGGCTCTGATTGGTGGTTAGGGCTGGGATTCTGATTGGCTGTTGGTTCTCGGGCTGTGATTGGTGGTTAGGGCGGGTAGGGCTGGGATTCTGATTGGCTGTTGGTTCTCGGGCTCTGATTGGTGGGTAGGGCTGGGATTCTGACTGGCGGTTGGTTCTCAGGCTCTGATTGGTGGGTAGGGCTGGGATTCTGACTGGCTGTTGGTTCTCGGGCTCTGATTGGTGGGTAGGGCTGGGATTCTGACTGGCTGTTGGTTCTCGGGCTGTGATTGGTGGGTAGGGCTGGGATTCTGACTGGCTGTTGGTTCTCGGGCTGTGATTGGTAGTTAGGGCTGGGATTCTGACTGGCTGTTGGTTCTCGGGCTGTGATTGGTGGTTAGGGCTGGGATTCTGACTGGCTGTTGGTTCTCGGGCTGTGATTGGTGGGTAGGTCTGGGATTCTGACTGGCTGTTGGTTCTCGGGCTCTGATTGGTGGGTAGGGCTGGGATTCTGATTGGCTGTTGGTTCTCGGGCTCTGATTGGTGGGTAGGGCTGGGATTCTGATTGGCTGTTGGTTCTCGGGCTCTGATTGGTGGTTAGGGCTGGGATTCTGATTGGCTGTTGGTTCTCAGGCTCTGATTGGTGGTTAGGGCGGGTAGGGCTGGGATTCTGATTGGCTGTTAGTTCTCGGGCTCTGATTGGTGGTTAGGGCTGGGATTCTGACTGGCTGTTGGTTCTCGGGCTCTGATTAGTGGGTAGGGCTGGGATTCTGACTGGCTGTTGGTTCTCGGGCTCTGATTGGTGGTTAGGGTGGGTAGGGCTGGGATTCTGACTGGCTGTTGGTTCTCGGGCTCTGATTGGTGGGTAGGGCTGGGATTCTGACTGGCTGTTGGTTCTCGGTCTCTGATTGGTGGGTAGGGCTGGGATTCTGACTGGCTGTTGGTTCTCGGGCTCTGATTGGTGGGTAGGGCTGGGATTCTAACTGGCTGTTGGTTCTCGGGCTCTGATTGGTGGTTAGGGCGGGTAGGGCTGGGATTCTGACTGGCTGTTGGTTCTCGGGCTCTGATTGGTGGGTAGGGCTGGGATTCTGACTGGCTCTTGGTTCTCGGGCTCTGATTGGTGGGTAGGGCTGGGATTCTGACTGTCTCTTGGTTCTCGGGCTCTGATTGGTGGGTAGGGCTGGGATTCTGACTGGCTGTTGGTTCTCGGGCTCTGATTGGTGGTTAGGACTGGGATTCTGACTGGCTGTTGGTTCTCGGGCTCCGATTGGTGGGTAGGGCTGGGATTCTGATTGGCGGTTGGTTCTCGGGCTCCGATTGGTGGGTAGGGCTGGGATTCTGATTGGCTGTTGGTTCTCGGGCTGTGATTGGTGGTTAGGGCTGGGATTCTGATTGGCTGTTGGTTCTCGGGCTGTGATTGGGGGTTAGGGCTGGGATTCTGATTGGCTGTTGGTTCTCGGGCTCTGATTGGTGGGTAGGGCTGGGATTCTGATTGGCTGTTTGTTCTCGGGCTGTGATTGGTGGGTAGGGCTGGGATTCTGATTGGCTGTTGGTTCTCGGGCTCTGATTGGTGGTTAGGGCTGGGATTCTGATTGGCTGTTGGTTCTCGGGCTGTGATTGGTGGTTAGGGCGGGTAGGGCTGGGATTCTGATTGGCTGTTGGTTCTCGGGCTGTGATTGGTGGGTAGGGCTGGGATTCTGATTGGCTGTTGGTTCTCGGGCTCTGATTGGTGGGTAGGGCTGGGATTTTGATTGGTTGTTGGTTCTCGGGCTCTGATTGGTGGGTAGGGCTGGGATTCTGACTGGCTGTTGGTTCTCGGGCTGTGATTGGTGGGTAGGGCTGGGATTCTGATTGGCTGTTGGTTCTCGGGCTGTGATTGGTGGTTAGGGCTGGGATTCTGATTGGCTGTTGGTTCTCGGGCTGTGGTAGGTGGTTAGGGCTGGGATTCTGATTGGCTATTGGTTCTCGGGCTGTGATTGGTGGGGAGGGCTGGGATTCTGATTGGCTGTTGGTTCTCGGGCTCTGATTGTTGGGTAGGGCTGGGATTCTGATTGGCTGTTGGTTCTCGGGCTGTGATTGGTGGGTCGGGCTGGGATTCTGATTGGCTGTTGGTTCTCTGGCTCTGATTGGTGGGTCGGGCTGGGATTCTGATTGGCTGTTGGTTCTCGGGCTGTGATTGGTGGGTCCGGCTGGGATTCTGATTGGCTGTTGGTTCTCGGGCTGTGATTGGTGGTTAGGGCTGGGATTTTGATTGGCTGTTGGTTCTCCGGCTCTGATTGGTGGGTAGGGCTGGGAGTCTGATTGGCTGTTGGTTCTCGGGCTCTGATTGGTGGGTAGGGCTGGGATTCTGACTGGCTGTTGGTTCTCGGGCTCTGATTGGTGGGTAGGGCTGGGATTCTGACTGGCTGTTGGTTCTCGGGCTCTGATTGGTGGGTAGAGCTGGAATTCTGACTGGCTGAAGGTTCTCGGGCTCTGATTGGTGGGTAGGGCTGGGATTCTGACTGGCTGTTGGTTCTCGGGCTGTGATTGGTGGGTAGGGCTGGGATTCTGACTGGCTGTTGGTTCTCAGGCTGTGATTGGTGGGTAGGGCTGGGATTCTGACTGGCTGTTGGTTCTCGGGCTGGGATTCTGACTGGCTGTTGGTTCTCGGGTTCTGATTGGTGGGTAGGGCTGGGATTCTGACTGGCTGTTGGTTCTCGGGCTGTGATTGGTGGGTAGGCCGGGGATTCTTACTAGCTGTTGGTTCTCGGGCTGTGATTGGTGGGTAGGGCTGGGATTCTGACTGGCTGTTAGTTCTCGGGCTGTGATTGGTGGGTAGGACTGGGATTCTGACTGGCTGTTGGTTCTCGGGCTCTGATTGGTGGGTAGGGCTAGGATTCTGATTGGCTGTTGGTTCTCGGGCTCTGATTGGTGGGTAGGGCTGGCATTCTGATTGGCTGTTGGTTCTCGGGCTCTGATTGGTGGTTAGGGCGGGTAGGGCTGGGATTCTGACTGGCGGTTGGTTCTCGGGCTCTGATTGGTGGGTAGGGCTGGGATTCTGACTGGCGGTTGGTTCTCGGGCTCTGATTGGTGGGTAGGGCTGTGATTCTGACTGGCGGTTGGTTCTCGGGCTCTGATTGGTGGGTAGGGCTGTGATTCTGACTGGCGGTTGGTTCTCGGGCTCTGATTGGTGGGTAGGGCTGGGATTCTGACTGGCGGTAGGTTCTCGGGCTCTGATTGGTGGGTAGGGCTGGGATTCTGACTGGCGGTAGGTTCTCGGGCTCTGATTGGTGGGTAGGGCTGGGATTCTGACTGGCGGTTGGTTCTCGGGCTCTGATTGGTGGGTAGGGCTGGGATTCTGACTGGCGGTTGGTTCTCGGGCTCTGATTGGTGGTTAGGGCTGGGATTCTGACTGGCGGTTGGTTCTCGGGCTCTGATTGGTGGGTAGGGCTGGGATTCTGACTGGCTGTTGGTTCTCGGGCTCTGATTGGTGGGTAGGGCTGGGATTCTGACTGGCTGTTGGTTCTCGGGCTCTGATTGGTGGGTAGGGCTGGGATTCTGACTGGCGGTTGGTTCTCGGGCTCTGATTGGTGGGTAGGGCTGGAATTCTGTCTGGCGGTAGGTTCTCGTGCTCCGATTGGTGGGTAGGGCTGAGATTCTGACTGGCGGTTGGTTCTAGGGCTCCGATTGGTGGGTAGGGCTGGGATTCTGACTGGCTGTTGGTTCTCGGGCTCCGATTGGTGGGTAGGGCTGGGATTCTGATTGGATTGGTGGGTAGGGCTGTGATTCTGATTGGCTGTTGGTTCTCGGGCTCTGATTGGTGGGTAGGGCTGGGATTCTGATTGGCTGTTTTTTCTCGGGCTATGATTGGTGGGTAGGGCTGGGATTCTGATTGGCTGTTGGTTCTCGGGCTGTGATTGGTGGGTAGGGCTGGGATTCTGATTGGCTGTTGGTTCTCGGGCTCTGTTTGGTGGGTAAGGCCGGGATTCTGATTGGCTGTTGGTTCTCGGGCTCTGATTGGTGGGTAGGGCCGGGATTCTGATTGGCTGTTGGTTCTCGGGCTCTAATTGGTGGGTAGGGCTGGGATTCTGATTGGCTGTTGGTTCTCGGGCTCTGATTGGTGGGTAGGGCTGGGATTCTGATTGGCTGTTGGTTCTCGGGCTCTGATTGGTGGTTCGGGCTGGGATTCTGATTGGCTGTTGGTTCTCGGGCTGTGATTGGTGGTTAGGGCGGGTAGGGCTGGGATTCTGATTGGCTGTTGGTTCTCGGGCTCTGATTGGTGGGTAGGGCTGGGATTCTGACTTGCTGTTGGTTCTCGTGCTCTGATTGGTGGTTAGGGCTGGGATTCTGACTGGCTGTTGGTTCTCGGGCTCTGATTGGTGGGTAGGGCTGGGATTCTGACTGGCTGTTGGTTCTCGGGCTCTGATTGGTGGTTAGGGCTGGGATTCTGACTGGCTGTTGGTTCTCGGGCTCTGATTGGTGGGTAGGGCTGGGATTCTGACTGGCTGTTGGTTCTCGGGCTCTGATTGGTGGGTAGGGCTGGGATTCTGACTGGCTGTTGGTTCTCGGGCTGTGATTGGTGGGTAGGGCTGGGATTCTGACTGGCTGTTGGTTCTCGGGCTGTGATTGGTGGGTACGGCTGGGAATCTGACTGGCTGTTGGTTCTCTGGCTGTGATTGGTGGGTAGGGCTGGGATTCTGACTGGCTGTTGGTTCTCGGGCTCTGATTGGTGGGTAGGGCTGGGATTCTGACTGGCTGTTGGTTCTCGGGCTCTGATTGGTGGGTAGGGCTGGGATTCTGACTGGCTGTTGGTTCTCGGGCTGTGATTGGTGGGTAGGGCTGGGATTCTGACTTGCTGTTGGTTCTCGTGCTCTGATTGGTGGGTAGGGCTGGGATTCTGACTGGCTGTTGGTTCTCGGGCTGTGATTGGTGGGTAGGGCTGGGATTCTGACTGGCTGTTGGTTCTCGGGCTCTGATTGGTGGGTAGGGCTGGGATTCTGACTGGCTGTTGGTTCTCGGGCTCTGATTGGTGGGTAGGGCTGGGATTCTGACTGGCTGTTGGTTCTCGGGCTCTGATTGGTGGGTAGGGCTGGGATTCTGACTGGCTGTTGGTTCTCGGGCTCTGATTGGTGGGTAGGGCTGGGATTCTGACTGGCTGTTGGTTCTCGGGCTCTGATTGGTGGGTAGGGCTGGGATTCTGACTGGCTGTTGGTTCTCGGGCTCTGATTGGTGGGTAGGGCTGGGATTCTGACTGGCTGTTGGTTCTCGGGCTCTGATTGGTGGGTAGGGCTGGGATTCTGACTGGCTGTTGGTTCTCGGGCTCTGATTGGTGGGTAGGGCTGGGATTCTGACTGGCTGCTGGTTCTCGGGCTCTGATTGGTGGGTAGGGCTGGGATTCTGACTGGCTGTTGGTTCTCGGGCTCTGATTGGTGGGTAGGGCCGGGATTCTGATTGGCTGTTGGTTCTCGGGCTCTGATTGGTGGGTAGGGCTGGGATTCTGATTGGCTGTTGGTTCTCGGGCTGTGATTGGTGGGTAGGGCTGGGATTCAGATTGGCTGTTGGTTCTCGGGCTCCGATTGGTGGTTAGGGCTGGGTTTCTGATTGGCTGTTTGTTCTCGGGCTGTGATTGGTGGGTAGGGCTGGGATTCTGACTGGCTGTTTGTTCTCGGGCTGTGATTGGTGGTTAGGGCGGGTAGGGCTGGGATTCTGATTGGCTGTTGGTTCTCGGGCTCTGATTGGTGGGTAGGGCTGGGATTCTGATTGGCTGTTGGTTCTCGGGCTCTGATTGGTGGGTAGGGCTGGGATTCTGATTGGCTGTTGGTTCTCGGGCTCTGATTGGTGGGTAGGGCTGGGATTCTGATTGGCTGTTGGTTCTCGTGCTCTGATTGGTGGTTAGGGCTGGGATTCTGATTGGCTGTTGGTTCTCGGGCTGTGATTGGTGGTTAGGGCGGGTAGGGCTGGGATTCTGATTGGCTGTTGGTTCTCGGGCTGTGATTGGTGGGTAGGGCTGGGATTCTGACTGGCTGTTTGTTCTCGGGCTGTGATTGGTGGGTAGGGCTGGGATTCTGACTGGCTGTTGGTTCTCGGGCTCTGATTGTTGGGTAGGGCTGGGATTCTGACTGGCTGTTGGTTCTCGTGCTCTGATTGGTGGGTAGGGCTGGGATTCTGACTGGCTGTTGGTTCTGGGGCTCTGATTGGTGGGTAGGGCTGGGATTCTGACTGGCTGTTGGTTCTCTGGCTCAGATTGGTGGGTAGGGCTGGGATTCTGACTGGCTGTTGGTTCTCGGGCTCTGATTGGTGGGTAGGGCTGGGATTCTGACTGGCTGTTGGTTCTCGGGATCCGATTGGTGGTTAGGGCTGGGATTCTGACTGGCTGTTGGTTCTCGGGCTGTGATTGGTGGGTAGGGCTGGGATTCAGATTGGCTGTTGGTTCTCGGGCTCCGATTGGTGGGTAGGGCTGGGATTCTGATTGGCTGTTGGTTCTCGGGCTGTGATTGGTGGTTAGGGCTGGGATTCTGATTGGCTGTTGGTTCTCGGGCTGTGATTGGGGGTTAGGGCTGGGATTCTGATTGGCTGTTGGTTCTCGGGCTCTGATTGGTGGTTAGGGCTGGGATTCTGACTGGCTGTTGGTTCTAGGGCTCTGATTGGTGGTTAGGGCTGGGATTCTTACTGGCTGTTGGTTCTCGGGCTCTGATTGGTGGTTAGGGCTGGGATTCTGACTGGCTGTTGGTTCTCGGGTTCTGATTGGTGGGTAGGGCTAGGATTCTGATTGGCTGTTGGTTCTCGGGCTCTGATTGGTGGGTAGGGCTGGGATTCTGATTGGCTGTTGGTTCTCGGGCTGTGATTGGTGGTTAGGGCCGGGATTCTGATTGGCTGTTGGTTCTCGGGCTGTGATTGGTGGGTAGGGCTGGGATTCTGATTGGCTGTTGGTTCTCGGGGTCTGATTGGTGGGTAGGGCTGGGATTCTGATTGGCTGTTGGTTCTCGGGCTCTGATTGGTGGGTAGGGCTGGGATTCTGATTGGCTGTTGGTTCTCGGGCTCTGATTGGTGGTTAGGGCTGGGATTCTGATTGGCTGTTGGTTCTCGGGCTGTGATTGGTGGTTAGGGCGGGTAGTGCTGGGATTCTGATTGGCTGTTGGTTCTCGGGCTCTGATTGGTGGGTAGGGCTGGGATTCTGACTGGCGGTTGGTTCTCGGGCTCTGATTGGTGGGTAGGGCTGGGATTCTGACTGGCTGTTGGTTCTCGGGCTCTGATTGGTGGGTAGGGCTGGGATTCTGACTGGCTGTTGGTTCTCGGGCTGTGATTGGTGGGTAGGGCTGGGATTCTGACTGGCTGATGGTTCTCGGGCTGTGATTGGTGGTTAGGGCTGGGATTCTGACTGGCTGTTGGTTCTCGGGCTCTGATTGGTGGGTAGGGCTGGGATTCTGACTGGCTGTTGGTTCTCGGGCTCTGATTGGTGGGTAGGTCTGGGATTCTGACTGGCTGTTGGTTCTCGGGCTCTGATTGGTGGGTAGGGCTGGGATTCTGACTGGCTGTTGGTTCTCGGGCTCTGATTGGTGGGTAGGGCTGGGATTCTGATTGGCTGTTGGTTCTCGGGCTCTGATTGGTGGTTAGGGCTGGGATTCTGATTGGCTGTTGGTTCTCAGGCTCTGATTGGTGGTTAGGGCGGGTAGGGCTGGGATTCTGATTGGCTGTTAGTTCTCGGGCTCTGATTGGTGGTTAGGGCTGGGATTCTGACTGGCTGTTGGTTCTCGGGCTCTGATTGGTGGGTAGGGCTGGGATTCTGACTGGCTGTTGGTTCTCGGGCTCTGATTGGTGGTTAGGGTGGGTAGGGCTGGGATTCTGACTGGCTGTTGGTTCTCGGGCTCTGATTGGTGGGTAGGGCTGGGATTCTGACTGGCTGTTGGTTCTCGGTCTCTGATTGGTGGGTAGGGCTGGGATTCTGACTGGCTGTTGGTTCTCGGGCTCTGATTGGTGGGTAGGGCTGGGATTCTAACTGGCTGTTGGTTCTCGGGCTCTGATTGGTGGTTAGGGCGGGTAGGGCTGGGATTCTGACTGGCTGTTGGTTCTCGGGCTCTGATTGGTGGGTAGGGCTGGGATTCTGACTTGCTCTTGGTTCTCGGGCTCTGATTGGTGGGTAGGGCTGGGATTCTGACTGTCTCTTGGTTCTCGGGCTCTGATTGGTGGGTATGGCTGGGATTCTGACTGGCTGTTGGTTCTCGGGCTCTGATTGGTGGTTAGGACTGGGATTCTGACTGGCTGTTGGTTCTCGGGCTCCGATTGGTGGGTAGGGCTGGGATTCTGATTGGCGGTTGGTTCTCGGGCTCCGATTGGTGGGTAGGGCTGGGATTCTGATTGGCTGTTGGTTCTCGGGCTGTGATTGGTGGTTAGGGCTGGGATTCTGATTGGCTGTTGGTTCTCGGGCTGTGATTGGGGGTTAGGGCTGGGATTCTGATTGGCTGTTGGTTCTCGGGCTCTGATTGGTGGGTAGGGCTGGGATTCTGATTGGCTGTTTGTTCTCGGGCTGTGATTGGTGGGTAGGGCTGGGATTCTGATTGGCTGTTGGTTCTCGGGCTCTGATTGGTGGTTAGGGCTGGGATTCTGATTGGCTGTTGGTTCTCGGGCTGTGATTGGTGGTTAGGGCGGGTAGGGCTGGGATTCTGATTGGCTGTTGGTTCTCGGGCTGTGATTGGTGGGTAGGGCTGGGATTCTGATTGGCTGTTGGTTCTCGGGCTCTGATTGGTGGGTAGGGCTGGGATTCTGATTGGCTGTTGGTTCTCGGGCTCTGATTGGTGGGTAGGGCTGGGATTCTGACTGGCTGTTGGTTCTCGGGCTGTGATTGGTGGGTAGGGCTGGGATTCTGATTGGCTGTTGGTTCTCGGGCTGTGATTGGTGGTTAGGGCTGGGATTCTGATTGGCTGTTGGTTCTCAGGCTGTGGTAGGTGGTTAGGGCTGGGATTCTGATTGGCTATTGGTTCTCGGGCTGTGATTGGTGGGTAGGGCTGGGATTCTGATTGGCTGTTGGTTCTCGGGCTCTGATTGTTGGGTAGGGCTGGGATTCTGATTGGCTGTTGGTTCTCGGGCTGTGATTGGTGGGTCGGGCTGGGATTCTGATTGGCTGTTGGTTCTCTGGCTCTGATTGGTGGGTCGGGCTGGGATTCTGATTGGCTGTTGGTTCTCGGGCTGTGATTGGTGGGTCCGGCTGGGATTCTGATTGGCTGTTGGTTCTCGGGCTGTGATTGGTGGTTAGGGCTGGGATTTTAATTGGCTGTTGGTTCTCCGGCTCTGATTGGTGGGTAGGGCTGGGAGTCTGATTGGCTGTTGGTTCTCGGGCTCTGATTGGTGGGTAGGGCTGGGATTCTGACTGGCTGTTGGTTCTCGGGCTGGGATTCTGACTGGCTGTTGGTTCTCGGGTTCTGATTGGTGGGTAGGGCTGGGATTCTGACTGGCTGTTGGTTCTCGGGCTGTGATTGGCGGGTAGGCCGGGGATTCTTACTGGCTGTTGGTTCTCGGGCTGTGATTGGTGGGTAGGGCTGGGATTCTGACTAGCTGTTGGTTCTCGGGCTGTGATTGGTGGGTAGGACTGGGATTCTGACTGGCTGTTGGTTCTCGGGCTCTGATTGGTGGGTAGGGCTGGGATTCTGACTGGCTGTTGGTTCTCGGGCTGTGATTGGTGGGTAGGGCTGGGATTCTGACTGGCTGTTGGTTCTCGGGCTGTGATTGGTGGGTAGGGCTGGGATTCTGACTGGCTGTTGGTTCTCGGGCTGTGATTGGTGGGTAGGGCTGGGATTCTGACTGGCTGTTGGTTCTCGGGCTGGGATTCTGACTGGCTGTTGGTTCTCGGGTTCTGATTGGTGGGTAGGGCTGGGATTCTGACTGGCTGTTGGTTCTCGGGCTGTGATTGGTGGGTAGGCCGGGGATTCTTACTGGCTGTTGGTTCTCGGGCTGTGATTGGTGGGTAGGGCTGGGATTCTGACTGGCTGTTGGTTCTCGGGCTGTGATTGGTGGGTAGGACTGGGATTCTGACTGGCTGTTGGTTCTCGGGCTCTGATTGGTGGGTAGGGCTGGGATTCTGATTGGCTGTTGGTTCTCGGGCTCTGATTGGTGGGTAGGGCTGACATTCTGATTGGCTGTTGGTTCTCGGGCTCTGATTGGTGGTTAGGGCGGGTAGGGCTGGGATTCTGACTGGCGGTTGGTTCTCGGGCTCTGATTGGTGGGTAGGGCTGGGATTCTGACTGGCGGTTGGTTCTCGGGCTCTGATTGGTGGGTAGGGCTGGGATTCTGACTGGCGGTTGGTTCTCGGGCTCTGATTGGTGGGTAGGACTGGGATTCTGACTGGCGGTTGGTTCTCGGGCTCTGATTGGTGGGTAGGGCTGGGATTCTGACTGGCGGTTGGTTCTCGGGCTCTGATTGGTGGGTAGGGCTGGGATTCTGACTGGCGGTAGGTTCTCGGGCTCTGATTGGTGGGTAGGGCTGGGATTCTGACTGGCGGTAGGTTCTCGGGCTCTGATTGGTGGGTAGGGCTGGGATTCTGACTGGCGGTTGGTTCTCGGGCTCTGATTGGTGGGTAGGGCTGGGATTCTGACTGGCGGTTGGTTCTCGGGCTCTGATTGGTGGTTAGGGCTGGGATTCTGACTGGCGGTTGGTTCTCGGGCTCCGATTGGTGGGTAGGGCTGGGATTCTGACTGGCTGTTGGTTCTCGGGCTCTGATTGGTGGGTAGGGCTGGGATTCTGACTGGCTGTTAGTTCTCGGGCTCTGATTGGTGGGTAGGGCTGGGATTCTGACTGGCGGTTGGTTCTCGGGCTCTGATTGGTGGGTAGGGCTGGAATTCTGTCTGGCGGTAGGTTCTCGTGCTCCGATTGGTGGGTAGGGCTGAGATTCTGACTGGCGGTTGGTTCTAGGGCTCCGATTGGTGGGTAGGGCTGGGATTCTGACTGGCTGTTGGTTCTCGGGCTCCGATTGGTGGGTAGGGCTGGGATTCTGATTGGATTGGTGGGTAGGGCTGTGATTCTGATTGGCTGTTGGTTCTCGGGCTCTGATTGGTGGGTAGGGCTGGGATTCTGATTGGCTGTTGGTTCTCGGGCTATGATTGGTGGGTAGGGCTGGGATTCTGATTGGCTGTTGGTTCTCGGGCTGTGATTGGTGGGTAGGGCTGGGATTCTGATTGGCTGTTGGTTCTCGGGCTCTGTTTGGTGGGTAGGTCCGGGATTCTGATTGGCTGTTGGTTCTCGGGCTCTGATTGGTTTGTAGGGCCGGGATTCTGATTGGCTGTTGGTTCTCGGGCTCTAATTGGTGGGTAGGGCTGGGATTCTGATTGGCTGTTGGTTCTCGGGCTCTGATTGGTGGGTAGGGCTGGGATTCTGATTGGCTGTTGGTTCTCGGGCTCTGATTGGTGGTTCGGGCTGGGATTCTGATTGGCTGTTGGTTCTCGGGCTGTGATTGGTGGTTAGGGCGGGTAGGGCTGGGATTCTGATTGGCTGTTGGTTCTCGGGCTCTGATTGGTGGGTAGGGCTGGGATTCTGACTGGCTGTTGGTTCTCGTGCTCTGATTGGTGGTTAGGGCTGGGATTCTGACTGGCTGTTGGTTCTCGGGCTCTGATTGGTGGGTAGGGCTGGGATTCTGACTGGCTGTTGGTTCTCGGGCTCTGATTGGTGGGTAGGGCTGGGATTCTGACTGGCTGTTGGTTCTCGGGCTCTGATTGGTGGGTAGGGCTGGGATTCTGACTGGCTGTTGGTTCTCGGGCTCTGATTGGTGGGTAGGGCTGGGATTCTGACTGGCTGTTGGTTCTCGGGCTCTGATTGGTGGGTAGGGCTGGGATTCTGACTGGCTGTTGGTTCTCTGGCTGTGATTGGTGGGTAGGGCTGGGATTCTGACTGGCTGTTGGTTCTCGTGCTGTGATTGGTGGGTAGGGCTGGGAATCTGACTGGCTGTTGGTTCTCTGGCTGTGATTGGTGGGTAGGGCTGGGATTCTGACTGGCTGTTGGTTCTCGGGCTCTGATTGGTGGGTAGGGCTGGGATTCTGACTGGCTGTTGGTTCTCGGGCTCTGATTGGTGGGTAGGGCTGGGATTCTGACTGGCTGTTGGTTCTCGGGCTGTGATTGGTGGGTAGGCCGGGGATTCTTACTGGCTGTTGGTTCTCGGGCTGTGATTGGTGGGTAGGGCTGGGATTCTGACTGGCTGTTGGTTCTCGGGCTTTGATTGGTGGGTAGGGCTGGGATTCTGATTGGCTGTTGGTTCTCGGGCTCTGATTGGTGGTTAGGGCTGGGATTCTGATTGGCTGTTGGTTCTCAGGCTCTGATTGGTGGTTAGGGCGGGTAGGGCTGGGATTCTGATTGGCTGTTAGTTCTCGGGCTCTGATTGGTGGTTAGGGCTGGGATTCTGACTGGCTGTTGGTTCTCGGGCTCTGATTGGTGGGTAGGGCTGGGATTCTGACTGGCTGTTGGTTCTCGGGCTCTGATTGGTGGTTAGGGTGGGTAGGGCTGGGATTCTGACTGGCTGTTGGTTCTCGGGCTCTGATTGGTGGGTAGGGCTGGGATTCTGACTGGCTGTTGGTTCTCGGTCTCTGATTGGTGGGTAGGGCTGGGATTCTGACTGGCTGTTGGTTCTCGGGCTCTGATTGGTGGGTAGGGCTGGGATTCTAACTGGCTGTTGGTTCTCGGGCTCTGATTGGTGGTTAGGGCGGGTAGGGCTGGGATTCTGACTGGCTGTTGGTTCTCGGGCTCTGATTGGTGGGTAGGGCTGGGATTCTGACTTGCTCTTGGTTCTCGGGCTCTGATTGGTGGGTAGGGCTGGGATTCTGACTGTCTCTTGGTTCTCGGGCTCTGATTGGTGGGTATGGCTGGGATTCTGACTGGCTGTTGGTTCTCGGGCTCTGATTGGTGGTTAGGACTGGGATTCTGACTGGCTGTTGGTTCTCGGGCTCCGATTGGTGGGTAGGGCTGGGATTCTGATTGGCGGTTGGTTCTCGGGCTCCGATTGGTGGGTAGGGCTGGGATTCTGATTGGCTGTTGGTTCTCGGGCTGTGATTGGTGGTTAGGGCTGGGATTCTGATTGGCTGTTGGTTCTCGGGCTGTGATTGGGGGTTAGGGCTGGGATTCTGATTGGCTGTTGGTTCTCGGGCTCTGATTGGTGGGTAGGGCTGGGATTCTGATTGGCTGTTTGTTCTCGGGCTGTGATTGGTGGGTAGGGCTGGGATTCTGATTGGCTGTTGGTTCTCGGGCTCTGATTGGTGGTTAGGGCTGGGATTCTGATTGGCTGTTGGTTCTCGGGCTGTGATTGGTGGTTAGGGCGGGTAGGGCTGGGATTCTGATTGGCTGTTGGTTCTCGGGCTGTGATTGGTGGGTAGGGCTGGGATTCTGATTGGCTGTTGGTTCTCGGGCTCTGATTGGTGGGTAGGGCTGGGATTCTGATTGGCTGTTGGTTCTCGGGCTCTGATTGGTGGGTAGGGCTGGGATTCTGACTGGCTGTTGGTTCTCGGGCTGTGATTGGTGGGTAGGGCTGGGATTCTGATTGGCTGTTGGTTCTCGGGCTGTGATTGGTGGTTAGGGCTGGGATTCTGATTGGCTGTTGGTTCTCAGGCTGTGGTAGGTGGTTAGGGCTGGGATTCTGATTGGCTATTGGTTCTCGGGCTGTGATTGGTGGGTAGGGCTGGGATTCTGATTGGCTGTTGGTTCTCGGGCTCTGATTGTTGGGTAGGGCTGGGATTCTGATTGGCTGTTGGTTCTCGGGCTGTGATTGGTGGGTCGGGCTGGGATTCTGATTGGCTGTTGGTTCTCTGGCTCTGATTGGTGGGTCGGGCTGGGATTCTGATTGGCTGTTGGTTCTCGGGCTGTGATTGGTGGGTCCGGCTGGGATTCTGATTGGCTGTTGGTTCTCGGGCTGTGATTGGTGGTTAGGGCTGGGATTTTAATTGGCTGTTGGTTCTCCGGCTCTGATTGGTGGGTAGGGCTGGGAGTCTGATTGGCTGTTGGTTCTCGGGCTCTGATTGGTGGGTAGGGCTGGGATTCTGACTGGCTGTTGGTTCTCGGGCTGGGATTCTGACTGGCTGTTGGTTCTCGGGTTCTGATTGGTGGGTAGGGCTGGGATTCTGACTGGCTGTTGGTTCTCGGGCTGTGATTGGTGGGTAGGCCGGGGATTCTTACTGGCTGTTGGTTCTCGGGCTGTGATTGGTGGGTAGGGCTGGGATTCTGACTGGCTGTTGGTTCTCGGGCTGTGATTGGTGGGTAGGACTGGGATTCTGACTGGCTGTTGGTTCTCGGGCTCTGATTGGTGGGTAGGGCTGGGATTCTGACTGGCTGTTGGTTCTCGGGCTGTGATTGGTGGGTAGGGCTGGGATTCTGACTGGCTGTTGGTTCTCGGGCTGTGATTGGTGGGTAGGGCTGGGATTCTGACTGGCTGTTGGTTCTCGGGCTGTGATTGGTGGGTAGGGCTGGGATTCTGACTGGCTGTTGGTTCTCGGGCTGGGATTCTGACTGGCTGTTGGTTCTCGGGTTCTGATTGGTGGGTAGGGCTGGGATTCTGACTGGCTGTTGGTTCTCGGGCTGTGATTGGTGGGTAGGCCGGGGATTCTTACTGGCTGTTGGTTCTCGGGCTGTGATTGGTGGGTAGGGCTGGGATTCTGACTGGCTGTTGGTTCTCGGGCTGTGATTGGTGGGTAGGACTGGGATTCTGACTGGCTGTTGGTTCTCGGGCTCTGATTGGTGGGTAGGGCTGGGATTCTGATTGGCTGTTGGTTCTCGGGCTCTGATTGGTGGGTAGGGCTGACATTCTGATTGGCTGTTGGTTCTCGGGCTCTGATTGGTGGTTAGGGCGGGTAGGGCTGGGATTCTGACTGGCGGTTGGTTCTCGGGCTCTGATTGGTGGGTAGGGCTGGGATTCTGACTGGCGGTTGGTTCTCGGGCTCTGATTGGTGGGTAGGGCTGGGATTCTGACTGGCGGTTGGTTCTCGGGCTCTGATTGGTGGGTAGGGCTGGGATTCTGACTGGCGGTTGGTTCTCGGGCTCTGATTGGTGGGTAGGGCTGGGATTCTGACTGGCGGTTGGTTCTCGGGCTCTGATTGGTGGGTAGGGCTGGGATTCTGACTGGCGGTAGGTTCTCGGGCTCTGATTGGTGGGTAGGGCTGGGATTCTGACTGGCGGTAGGTTCTCGGGCTCTGATTGGTGGGTAGGGCTGGGATTCTGACTGGCGGTTGGTTCTCGGGCTCTGATTGGTGGGTAGGGCTGGGATTCTGACTGGCGGTTGGTTCTCGGGCTCTGATTGGTGGTTAGGGCTGGGATTCTGACTGGCGGTTGGTTCTCGGGCTCTGATTGGTGGGTAGGGCTGGGATTCTGACTGGCTGTTGGTTCTCGGGCTCTGATTGGTGGGTAGGGCTGGGATTCTGACTGGCTGTTAGTTCTCGGGCTCTGATTGGTGGGTAGGGCTGGGATTCTGACTGGCGGTTGGTTCTCGGGCTCTGATTGGTGGGTAGGGCTGGAATTCTGTCTGGCGGTAGGTTCTCGTGCTCCGATTGGTGGGTAGGGCTGAGATTCTGACTGGCGGTTGGTTCTAGGGCTCCGATTGGTGGGTAGGGCTGGGATTCTGACTGGCTGTTGGTTCTCGGGCTCCGATTGGTGGGTAGGGCAGGGATTCTGATTGGATTGGTGGGTAGGGCTGTGATTCTGATTGGCTGTTGGTTCTCGGGCTCTGATTGGTGGGTAGGGCTGGGATTCTGATTGGCTGTTGGTTCTCGGGCTATGATTGGTGGGTAGGGCTGGGATTCTGATTGGCTGTTGGTTCTCGGGCTGTGATTGGTGGGTAGGGCTGGGATTCTGATTGGCTGTTGGTTCTCGGGCTCTGTTTGGTGGGTAGGTCCGGGATTCTGATTGGCTGTTGGTTCTCGGGCTCTGATTGGTTTGTAGGGCCGGGATTCTGATTGGCTGTTGGTTCTCGGGCTCTAATTGGTGGGTAGGGCTGGGATTCTGATTGGCTGTTGGTTCTCGGGCTCTGATTGGTGGGTAGGGCTGGGATTCTGATTGGCTGTTGGTTCTCGGGCTCTGATTGGTGGTTCGGGCTGGGATTCTGATTGGCTGTTGGTTCTCGGGCTGTGATTGGTGGTTAGGGCGGGTAGGGCTGGGATTCTGATTGGCTGTTGGTTCTCGGGCTCTGATTGGTGGGTAGGGCTGGGATTCTGACTGGCTGTTGGTTCTCGTGCTCTGATTGGTGGTTAGGGCTGGGATTCTGACTGGCTGTTGGTTCTCGGGCTCTGATTGGTGGGTAGGGCTGGGATTCTGACTGGCTGTTGGTTCTCGGGCTCTGATTGGTGGGTAGGGCTGGGATTCTGACTGGCTGTTGGTTCTCGGGCTCTGATTGGTGGGTAGGGCTGGGATTCTGACTGGCTGTTGGTTCTCGGGCTCTGATTGGTGGGTAGGGCTGGGATTCTGACTGGCTGTTGGTTCTCTGGCTGTGATTGGTGGGTAGGGCTGGGATTCTGACTGGCTGTTGGTTCTCGTGCTGTGATTGGTGGGTAGGGCTGGGAATCTGACTGGCTGTTGGTTCTCTGGCTGTGATTGGTGGGTAGGGCTGGGATTCTGACTGGCTGTTGGTTCTCGGGCTCTGATTGGTGGGTAGGGCTGGGATTCTGACTGGCTGTTGGTTCTCGGGCTCTGATTGGTGGGTAGGGCTGGGATTCTGACTGGCTGTTGGTTCTCGGGCTGTGATTGGTGGGTAGGCCGGGGATTCTTACTGGCTGTTGGTTCTCGGGCTGTGATTGGTGGGTAGGGCTGGGATTCTGACTGGCTGTTGGTTCTCGGGCTGTGATTGGTGGGTAGGACTGGGATTCTGACTGGCTGTTGGTTCTCGGGCTCTGATTGGTGGGTAGGGCTGGGATTCTGATTGGCTGTTGGTTCTCGGGCTCTGATTGGTGGGTAGGGCTGGCATTCTGATTGGCTGTTGGTTCTCGGGCTCTGATTGGTGGTTAGGGCGGGTAGGGCTGGGATTCTGACTGGCGGTTGGTTCTCGGGCTCTGATTGGTGGGTAGGGCTGGGATTCTGACTGGCGGTTGGTTCTCGGGCTCTGATTGGTGGGTAGGGCTGGGATTCTGACTGGCGGTTGGTTCTCGGGCTCTGATTGGTGGGTAGGGCTGGGATTCTGACTGGCTGTTGGTTCTCGGGCTCTGATTGGTGGGTAGGGCTGGGATTCTGACTGGCTGTTGGTTCTCGGGCTCTGATTGGTGGGTAGGGCTGGGATTCTGACTGGCGGTTGGTTCTCGGGCTCTGATTGGTGGGTAGGGCTGGAATTCTGTCTGGCGGTAGGTTCTCGTGCTCCGATTGGTGGGTAGGGCTGAGATTCTGACTGGCGGTTGGTTCTAGGGCTCCGATTGGTGGGTAGGGCTGGGATTCTGACTGGCTGTTGGTTCTCGGGCTCCGATTGGTGGGTAGGGCTGGGATTCTGACTGGCGGTTGGTTCTCGGGCTCCGATTGGTGGGTAGGGCTGGGATTCTGACTGGCGGTTGGTTCTCGGGCTCTGATTGGTGGGTAGGGCTGGGATTCTGACTGGCTGTTGGTTCTCGGGCTCTGATTGGTGGGTAGGGCTGGGATTCTGACTGGCTGTTAGTTCTCGGGCTCTGATTGGTGGGTAGGGCTGGGATTCTGACTGGCGGTTGGTTCTCGGGCTCTGATTGGTGGGTAGGGCTGGAATTCTGTCTGGCGGTAGGTTCTCGTGCTCCGATTGGTGGGTAGGGCTGAGATTCTGACTGGCGGTTGGTTCTAGGGCTCCGATTGGTGGGTAGGGCTGGGATTCTGACTGGCTGTTGGTTCTCGGGCTCCGATTGGTGGGTAGGGCAGGGATTCTGATTGGATTGGTGGGTAGGGCTGTGATTCTGATTGGCTGTTGGTTCTCGGGCTCTGATTGGTGGGTAGGGCTGGGATTCTGATTGGCTGTTGGTTCTCGGGCTATGATTGGTGGGTAGGGCTGGGATTCTGATTGGCTGTTGGTTCTCGGGCTGTGATTGGTGGGTAGGGCTGGGATTCTGATTGGCTGTTGGTTCTCGGGCTCTGTTTGGTGGGTAGGTCCGGGATTCTGATTGGCTGTTGGTTCTCGGGCTCTGATTGGTTTGTAGGGCCGGGATTCTGATTGGCTGTTGGTTCTCGGGCTCTAATTGGTGGGTAGGGCTGGGATTCTGATAGGCTGTTGGTTCTCGGGCTCTGATTGGTGGGTAGGGCTGGGATTCTGATTGGCTGTTGGTTCTCGGGCTCTGATTGGTGGTTCGGGCTGGGATTCTGATTGGCTGTTGGTTCTCGGGCTGTGATTGGTGGTTAGGGCGGGTAGGGCTGGGATTCTGATTGGCTGTTGGTTCTCGGGCTCTGATTGGTGGGTAGGGCTGGGATTCTGACTGGCTGTTGGTTCTCGTGCTCTGATTGGTGGTTAGGGCTGGGATTCTGACTGGCTGTTGGTTCTCGGGCTCTGATTGGTGGGTAGGGCTGGGATTCTGACTGGCTGTTGGTTCTCGGGCTCTGATTGGTGGGTAGGGCTGGGATTCTGACTGGCTGTTGGTTCTCGGGCTCTGATTGGTGGGTAGGGCTGGGATTCTGACTGGCTGTTGGTTCTCGGGCTCTGATTGGTGGGTAGGGCTGGGATTCTGACTGGCTGTTGGTTCTCGGGCTCTGATTGGTGGGTAGGGCTGGGATTCTGACTGGCTGTTGGTTCTCTGGCTGTGATTGGTGGGTAGGGCTGGGATTCTGACTGGCTGTTGGTTCTCGTGCTGTGATTGGTGGGTAGGGCTGGGAATCTGACTGGCTGTTGGTTCTCTGGCTGTGATTGGTGGGTAGGGCTGGGATTCTGACTGGCTGTTGGTTCTCGGGCTCTGATTGGTGGGTAGGGCTGGGATTCTGACTGGCTGTTGGTTCTCGGGCTCTGATTGGTGGGTAGGGCTGGGATTCTGACTGGCTGTTGGTTCTCGGGCTGTGATTGGTGGGTAGGCCGGGGATTCTTACTGGCTGTTGGTTCTCGGGCTGTGATTGGTGGGTAGGGCTGGGATTCTGACTGGCTGTTGGTTCTCGGGCTGTGATTGGTGGGTAGGACTGGGATTCTGACTGGCTGTTGGTTCTCGGGCTCTGATTGGTGGGTAGGGCTGGGATTCTGATTGGCTGTTGGTTCTCGGGCTCTGATTGGTGGGTAGGGCTGGCATTCTGATTGGCTGTTGGTTCTCGGGCTCTGATTGGTGGTTAGGGCGGGTAGGGCTGGGATTCTGACTGGCGGTTGGTTCTCGGGCTCTGATTGGTGGGTAGGGCTGGGATTCTGACTGGCGGTTGGTTCTCGGGCTCTGATTGGTGGGTAGGGCTGGGATTCTGACTGGCGGTTGGTTCTCGGGCTCTGATTGGTGGGTAGGGCTGGGATTCTGACTGGCGGTTGGTTCTCGGGCTCTGATTGGTGGGTAGGGCTGGGATTCTGACTGGCGGTTGGTTCTCGGGCTCTGATTGGTGGGTAGGGCTGGGATTCTGACTGGCGGTAGGTTCTCGGGCTCTGATTGGTGGGTAGGGCTGGGATTCTGACTGGCGGTTGGTTCTCGGGCTCTGATTGGTGGGTAGGGCTGGGATTCTGACTGGCGGTTGGTTCTCGGGCTCTGATTGGTGGTTAGGGCTGGGATTCTGACTGGCGGTTGGTTCTCGGGCTCTGATTGGTGGGTAGGGCTGGGATTCTGACTGGCTGTTGGTTCTCGGGCTCTGATTGGTGGGTAGGGCTGGGATTCTGACTGGCTGTTGGTTCTCGGGCTCTGATTGGTGGGTAGGGCTGGGATTCTGACTGGCGGTTGGTTCTCGGGCTCTGATTGGTGGGTAGGGCTGGAATTCTGTCTGGCGGTAGGTTCTCGTGCTCCGATTGGTGGGTAGGGCTGAGATTCTGACTGGCGGTTGGTTCTAGGGCTCCGATTGGTGGGTAGGGCTGGGATTCTGACTGGCTGTTGGTTCTCGGGCTCCGATTGGTGGGTAGGGCTGGGATTCTGATTGGATTGGTGGGTAGGGCTGTGATTCTGATTGGCTGTTGGTTCTCGGGCTCTGATTGGTGGGTAGGGCTGGGATTCTGATTGGCTGTTGGTTCTCGGGCTATGATTGGTGGGTAGGGCTGGGATTCTGATTGGCTGTTGGTTCTCGGGCTGTGATTGGTGGGTAGGGCTGGGATTCTGATTGGCTGTTGGTTCTCGGGCTCTGTTTGGTGGGTAGGGCCGGGATTCTGATTGGCTGTTGGTTCTCGGGCTCTGATTGGTGGGTAGGGCCGGGATTCTGATTGGCTGTTGGTTCTCGGGCTCTAATTGGTGGGTAGGGCTGGGATTCTGATTGGCTGTTGGTTCTCGGGCTCTGATTGGTGGGTAGGGCTGGGATTCTGATTGGCTGTTGGTTCTCGGGCTCTGATTGGTGGTTCGGGCTGGGATTCTGATTGGCTGTTGGTTCTCGGGCTGTGATTGGTGGTTAGGGCGGGTAGGGCTGGGATTCTGATTGGCTGTTGGTTCTCGGGCTCTGATTGGTGGGTAGGGCTGGGATTCTGACTGGCTGTTGATTCTCGGGCTCTGATTGGTGGGTAGGGCTGGGATTCTGACTGGCTGTTGGTTCTCGGGCTCTGATTGGTGGGTAGGGCTGGGATTCTGACTGGCTGTTGGTTCTCGGGCTCTGATTGGTGGGTAGGGCTGGGATTCTGACTGGCTGTTGGTTCTCGGGCTCTGATTGGTGGGTAGGGCTGGGATTCTGACTGGCTGTTGGTTCTCGGGCTCTGATTGGTGGGTAGGGCTGGGATTCTGACTGGCTGTTGGTTCTCGGGCTGTGATTGGTGGGTAGGGCTGGGATTCTGACTGGCTGTTGGTTCTCGTGCTGTGATTGGTGGGTAGGGCTGGGAATCTGACTGGCTGTTGGTTCTCTGGCTGTGATTGGTGGGTAGGGCTGGGATTCTGACTGGCTGTTGGTTCTCGGGCTCTGATTGGTGGGTAGGGCTGGGATTCTGACTGGCTGTTGGTTCTCGGGCTCTGATTGGTGGTTAGGGTGGGTAGGGCTGGAATTCTGACTGGCTGTTGGTTCTCGGGCTCTGATTGGTGGGTAGGGCTGGGATTCTGACTGGCTGTTGGTTCTAGGGCTCTGATTGGTGGGTAGGGCTGGGATTCTGACTGGCTGTTGGTTCTCGGGCTCTGATTGGTGGATAGGGCTGGGATTCTGACTGGCTGTTGGTTCTCGGGCTCCGATTGGTGGGTAGGGCTGGGATTCTGACTGGCTGTTGGTTCTCGGGCTCCGATTGGTGGTTAGGGCTGGGATTCTGATTGGCTGTTGGTTCTCGGGCTTCGATTGGTGGGTAGGGCCGGGATTCTGATCGGCTGTTGGTTCTTGGGCTGTGATTGGTGGTTAGGGCTGGGATTCTGATTGGCTGTTGGTTCTCGGGCTGTGATAGGTGTTTAGGGCTGGGATTCTGATTGGCGGTTGGTTCTCGGGCTCTGATTGGTGGGTAGGGCTGGGATTCTGACTGGCGGTTGGTTCTCGGGCTCTGATTGGTGGGTAGGGCTGGGATTCTGACTGGCAGTTGGTTCTCGGGCTCTGATTGGTGGTTAGGGCTGGGATTCTGAATGGCTTTTGGTTCTCGGGCTGTGATTGGGGGTTAGGGCTGGGATTCTGATTGGCTGTTGGTTCTCTGGCTCTGATTGGTGGGTAGGGCTGGGATTCTGATTGGCTGTTGGTTCTCGGGCTGTGATTGGTGGGTAGGGCTGGGATTCTGATTGGCTGTTGGTTCTCGGGCTCTGATTGGTGGTTAGGGCTGGGATTCTGATTGGCTGTTGGTTCTCGGGCTGTGATTGGTGGTTAGGGCGGGTAGGGCTGGGATTCTGATTGGCTGTTGGTTCTCGGGCTGTGATTGGTGGGTAGGGCTGGGATTCTGATTGGCTGTTGGTTCTCGGGCTCTGATTGGTGGGTAGGGCTGGGATTCTGATTGGCTGTTGGTTCTCGGGCTGTGATTGGTGGGTAGGGCTGGGATTCTGATTGGCTGTTGGTTCTCGGGCTCTGATTGGTGGGTAGGGCTGGGATTCTGATTGGCTGTTGGTTCTCGGGCTCTGATTGGTGGGTAGGGCTGGGATTCTGATTGGCTGTTGGTTCTCGGGCTGTGATAGGTGGTTAGGGCTGGGATTCTGATTGGCGGTTGGTTCTCGGGCTCTGATTGGTGGGTAGTGCTGGGATTCTAACTGGCGGTTGGTTCTCGGGCTCTGATTGGTGGGTAGGGCTGGGATTCTGACTGGCGGTTGGTTCTCGGGCTCTGATTGGTGGGTAGGGCTGGGATTCTGACTGGCGGTTGGTTCTCGGGCTCTGATTGGTGGGTAGGGCTGGGATTCTGACTGGCGGTTGGTTCTCGGGCTCTGATTGGTGGTTAGGGCGGGTAGGGCTGGGATTCTGACTGGCTGTTGGTTCTCGGGCTCTGATTGGTGGGTAGGGCCGGGATTCTGACTGGCTCTTGGTTCTCGGGCTCTGATTGGTGGGTAGGGCTGGGATTCTGACTGTCTCTTGGTTCTCGGGCTCTGATTGGTGGGTAGGGCTGGGATTCTGACTGGCTGTTGGTTCTCGGGCTCTGATTGGTGGTTAGGACTGGGATTCTGACTGGCTGTTGGTTCTCGGGCTCCGATTGGTGGGTAGGGCTGGGATTCTGATTGGCGGTTGGTTCTCGGGCTCCGATTGGTGGGTAGGGCTGGGATTCTGATTGGCTGTTGGTTCTCGGGCTCTGATTGGTGGGTAGGGCCGGGATTCTGACTGGCTCTTGGTTCTCGGGCTCTGATTGGTGGGTAGGGCTGGGATTCTGACTGTCTCTTGGTTCTCGGGCTCTGATTGGTGGTTAGGGCGGGTAGGGCTGGGATTCTGACTGGCTGTTGGTTCTCGGGCTCTGATTGGTGGGTAGGGCCGGGATTCTGACTGGCTCTTGGTTCTCGGGCTCTGATTGGTGGGTAGGGCTGGGATTCTGACTGTCTCTTGGTTCTCGGGCTCTGATTGGTGGGTAGGGCTGGGATTCTGACTGGCTGTTGGTTCTCGGGCTCTGATTGGTGGTAAGGACTGGGATTCTGACTGGCTGTTGGTTCTCGGGCTCCGATTGGTGGGTAGGGCTGGGATTCTGATTGGCTGTTGGTTCTCGGGCTGTGATTGGTGGTTAGGGCTGGGATTCTGATTGGCTGTTGGTTCTCGGGCTGTGATTGGGGGTTAGGGCTGGGATTCTGATTGGCTGTTGGTTCTCGGGCTCTGATTGGTGGGTAGGGCTGGGATTCTGATTGGCTGTTGGTTCTCGGGCTGTGATTGGTGGGTAGGGCTGGGATTCTGATTGGCTGTTGGTTCTTGGGCTCTGATTGGTGGTTAGGGCTGGGATTCTGATTGGCTGTTGGTTCTCGGGCTGTGATTGGTGGTTAGGGCGGGTAGGGCTGGGATTCTGATTGGCTGTTGGTTCTCGGGCTGTGATTGGTGGGTAGGGCTGGGATTCTGATTGGCTGTTGGTTCTCGGGCTCTGATTGGTGGGTAGGGCTGGGATTCTGATTGGCTGTTGGTTCTCGGGCTCTGATTGGTGGGTAGGGCTGGGATTCTGACTGGCTGTTGGTTCTCGGGCTGTGATTGGTGGGTAGGGCTGGGATTCTGATTGGCTGTTGGTTCTCGGGCTGTGATTGGTGGTAAGGGCTGGGATTCTGATTGGCTGTTGGTTCTCGGGCTGTGGTAGGTGGTTAGGGCTGGGATTCTGATTGGCTATTGGTTCTCGGGCTGTGATTGGTGGGTAGGGCTGGGATTCTGATTGGCTGTTGGTTCTCGGGCTCTGATTGTTGGGTAGAGCTGGGATTCTGATTGGCTGTTGGTTCTCGGGCTGTGATTGGTGGGTGGGGCTGGGATTCTGATTGGCTGTTGGTTCTCTGGCTCTGATTGGTGGGTCGGGCTGGGATTCTGATTGGCTGTTGGTTCTCGGGCTGTGATTGGTGGGTCGGGCTGGGATTCTGATTGGCTGTTGGTTCTCGGGCTGTGATTGGTGGTTAGGGCTGGGATTTTGATTGGCTGTTGGTTCTCCGGCTCTGATTGGTGGGTAGGGCTGGGATTCTGATTGGCTGTTGGTTCTCGGGCTCTGATTGGTGGGTAGGGCTGGGATTCTGACTGGCTGTTGGTTCTAGGGCTCTGATTGGTGGGTAGGGCTGGGATTCTGACTGGCTGTTGGTTCTCGGGCTCTGATTGGTGGGTAGAGCTGGGATTCTGACTGGCTGAAGGTTCTCGGGCTCTGATTGGTGGGTAGGGCTGGGATTCTGACTGGCTGTTGGTTCTCGGGCTGTGATTGGTGGGTAGGGCTGGGATTCTGACTGGCTGTTGGTTCTCGGGCTGTGATTGGTGGGTAGGGCTGGGATTCTGACTGGCTGTTGGTTCTCGGGCTGGGATTGGTGGGTAGGCCGGGGATTCTTACTGGCTGTTGGTTCTCGGGCTGTGATTGGTGGGTAGGGCTGGGATTCTGACTGGCTGTTGGTTCTCGGGCTGTGATTGGTGGGTAGGACTGGGATTCCGACTGGCTGTTGGTTCTCGGTCTGTGATTGGTGGGTAGGGCTGTGATTCTGACTGGCTGTTGGTTCTCGGGCTCTGATTGGTGGTTAGGGCTGGGATTCTGATTGGCTGTTGGTTCTCGGGCTCTGATTGGTGGTTAGGGCGGGTAGGGCTGGGATTCTGACTGGCGGTTGGTTCTCGGGCTCTGATTGGTGGGTAGGGCTGGGATTCTGACTGGCGGTTGGTTCTCGGGCTCTGATTGGTGGGTAGGGCTGGGATTCTGACTGGCGGTTGGTTCTCGGGCTCTGATTGGTGGGTAGGGCTGGGATTCTGACTGGCGGTTGGTTCTCGGGCTCTGATTGGTGGGTAGGGCTGGGATTCTGACTGGCGGTAGGTTCTCGGGCTCTGATTGGTGGGTAGGGCTGGGATTCTGACTGGCGGTAGGTTTTCGGGCTCTGATTGGTGGGTAGGGCTGGGATTCTGACTGGCGGTTGGTTCTCGGGCTCTGATTGGTGGGTAGGGCTGGGATTCTGACTGGCGGTTGGTTCTCGGGCTCTGATTGGTGGGTAGGGCTGGGATTCTGACTGGCGGTTGGTTCTCGGGCTCTGATTGGTGGTTAGGGCTGGGATTCTGACTGGCGGTTGGTTCTCGGGCTCTGATTGGTGGGTAGGGCTGGGATTCTGACTGGCTGTTGGTTCTCGGGCTCTGATTGGTGGGTAGGGCTGGGATTCTGACTGGCTGTTGGTTCTCGGGCTCTGATTGGTGGGTAGGGCTGGGATTCTGACTGGCGGTTGGTTTTTGGGCTCTGATTGGTGGGTAGGGCTGGAATTCTCTCTGGCGGTAGGTTCTCGTGCTCCGATTGGTGGGTAGGGCTGAGATTCTGACTGGCGGTTGGTTCTAGGGCTCCGATTGGTGGGTAGGGCTGGGATTCTGACTGGCTGTTGGTTCTCGGGCTCCGATTGGTGGGTAGGGCTGGGATTCTGATTGGATTGGTGGGTAGGGCTGTGATTCTGATTGGCTGTTGGTTCTCGTGCTCTGATTGGTGGGTAGAGCTGGGATTCTGATTGGATGTTGGTTCTCGGGCTCTGATTGGTGGGTAGGGCTGGGATTCTGATTGGCTGTTGGTTCTCGGGCTGTGATTGGTGGGTAGGGCTGGGATTCTGATTGGCTGTTGGTTCTCGGGCTGTGATTGGTGGGTAGGGCTGGGATTCTGATTGGCTGTTGGTTCTCGGGCTCTGTTTGGTGGGTAGGGCCGGGATTCTGATTTGCTGTTGGTTCTCGGGCTCTGATTGGTGGGTAGGGCCGGGATTCTGATTGGCTGTTGGTTCTCGGGCTCTGATTGGTGGGTAGGGCTGGGATTCTGATTCGCTGTTGGTTCTCGGGCTCTGATTAGTGGGTAGGGCTGGGATTCTGATTGGCTGTTGGTTCTCGGGCTGTGATTGGTGGTTCGGGCTGGGATTCTCATTGGCTGTTGGTTCTCGGGCTGTGATTGGTGGTTAGGGCGGGTAGGGCTGGGATTCTGATTGGCTGTTGGATCTCGGGCTCTGATTGGTGGGTAGGGCTGGGATTCTGACTGGCTGTTGGTTCTCGGGCTCTGATTGGTGGTTAGGGCTGGGATTCTGACTGGCTGTTGGTTCTCGGGCTCTGATTGGTGGTTAGGGCTGGGATTCTGACTGGCTGTTGGTTCTCGGGCTCTGATTGGTGGGTAGGGCTGGGATTCTGACTGGCTGTTGGTTCTCAGGCTCTGATTGGTGGGTAGGGCTGGGATTCTGACTGGCTGTTGGTTCTCGGGCTCTGATTGGTGGGTAGGGCTGGGATTCTGACTGGCTGTTGGTTCTCGGGCTCTGATTGGTGGATAGGGCTGGGATTCTGACTGGCTGTTGGTTCTCGGGCTGTGATTGGTGGGTAGGGCTGGGATTCTGGCTGGCTGTTGGTTCTCGTGCTGTGATTGGTGGGTAGGGTTGGGAATCTGACTGGCTGTTGGTTCTCTGGCTGTGATTGGTGGGTATTGCTGGGATTCTGACTGGCTGTTGGTTCTCGGGCTCTGATTGGTGGGTAGGGCTGGGATTCTGACTGGCTGTTGGTTCTCGGGCTCTGATTGGTGGTTAGGGTGGGTAGGGCTGGAATTCTGACTGGCTGTTGGTTCTCGGGCTCTGATTGGTGGGTAGGGCTGGGATTCTGACTGGCTGTTGGTTCTCGGGCTCTGATTGGTGGGTAGGGCTGGGATTCTGACTGGCTGTTGGTTCTAGGGCTCTGATTGGTGGGTAGGGCTGGGATTCTGACTGGCTGTTGGTTCTCGGGCTCTGATTGGTGGATAGGGCTGGGATTCTGACTGGCTGTTGGTTCTCGGGCTCCGATTGGTGGGTAGGGCTGGGATTCTGACTGGCTGTTGGTTCTCGGGCTCCGATTGGTGGTTAGGGCTGGGATTCTGATTGGCTGTTGGTTCTCGGGCTCCGATTGGTGGGTAGGGCCGGGATTCTGATTGGCTGTTGGTTCTCGGGCTGTGATTGGTGGTTAGGGCCGGGATTCTGATTGGCTGTTGGTTCTCGGGCTGTGATAGGTGTTTAGGGCTGGGATTCTGATTGGCGGTTGGTTCTCGGGCTCTGATTGGTGGGTAGGGCTGGGATTCTGACTGGCGGCTGGTTCTCGGGCTCTGATTGGTGGGTAGGGCTGGGATTCTGACTGGCAGTTGGTTCTCGGGCTCTGATTGGTGGTTAGGGCTGGGATTCTGAATGGCTGTTGGTTCTCGGGCTGTGATTGGCGGTTAGGGCGGGTAGGGCTGGGATTCTGATTGGCTGTTGGTTCTCGGGCTGTGATTGGTGGGTAGGGCTGGGATTCTGATTGGCTGTTGGTTCTCGGGCTCTGATTGGTGGGTAGGGCTGGGATTCTGATTGGCTGTTGGTTCTCGGGCTCTGATTGGTGGGTAGGGCTGGGATTCTGATTGGCTGTTGGTTCTCGGGCTGTGATAGGTGGTTAGGGCTGGGATTCTGATTGGCGGTTGGTTCTCGGGCTCTGATTGGTGGGTAGGGCTGGGATTCTAACTGGCGGTTGGTTCTCGGGCTCTGATTGGTGGGTAGGGCTGGGATTCTGACTGGCGGTTGGTTCTCGGGCTCTGATTGGTGGGTAGGGCTGGGATTCTGACTGGCGGTTGGTTCTCGGGCTCTGATTGGTGGGTAGGGCTGGGACTCTGACTGGAAGTTGGTTCTCCGTCTCTGATTGGTGGGTAGGCCTGGGATTCTGACTGGCGGTTGGTTCTCGCGCTCTGATTGGTGGGTAGGGCTGGGATTCTGACTGGCGTTAGGTTCTCGGGCTCTGATTGGTGGGTAGGGCTGGGATTCTGACTGGCGGTAGGTTCTCGGGCTCTGATTGGTGGGTAGGGCTGGGATTCTGACTGGCGGTTGGATCTCGGGCTCTGATTGGTGGGTAGGGCTGGGATTCTGACTGGCGGTTGGTTCTCGGGCTCTGATTGGTGGGTAGGGCTGGGATTCTGACTGGTGGTTGGTTCTCGGGCTCTGATTGGTGGGTAGGAATGGGATTCTGACTGGCGGTTGGTTCTCGGGCTCTGATTGGTGGTTAGGGCTTGGATTCTGACTGGCTGTTGGTTCTCGGGCTCTGATTGGTGGGTAGGGCTGGGATTCTGACTGGCTGTTGGTTCTCGGGCTCTGATTGGTGGATAGGGCTGGGATTCTGACTGGCTGTTGGTTCTCGGGCTCCGATTGGTGGGTAGGGCTGGGATTCTGACTGGCTGTTGGTTCTCGGGCTCCGATTGGTGGTTAGGGCTGGGATTCTGATTGGCTGTTGGTTCTCGGGCTCCGATTGGTGGGTAGGGCCGGGATTCTGATTGGCTGTTGGTTCTCGGGCTGTGATTGGTGGTTAGGGCTGGGATTCTGATTGGCTGTTGGTTCTCGGGCTCTGATTGGTGGGTAGGGCTGGGATTCTGATTGGCTGTTGGTTCTCGGGCTGTGATAGGTGGTTAGGGCTGGGATTCTGATTGGCGGTTGGTTCTCGGGCTCTGATTGGTGGGTAGGGCTGGGATTCTAACTGGCGGTTGGTTCTCGGGCTCTGATTGGTGGGTAGGGCTGGGATTCTGACTGGCGGTTGGTTCTCGGGCTCTGATTGGTGGGTAGGGCTGGGATTCTGACTGGAGGTTGGTTCTCGGGCTCTGATTGGTGGGTAGGGCTGGGATTCTGACTGGCGGTTGGTTCTCCGTCTCTGATTGGTGGGTAGGGCTGGGATTCTGACTGGCGGTTGGTTCTCGCGCTCTGATTGGTGGGTAGGGCTGGGATTCTGACTGGCGTTAGGTTCTCGGGCTCTGATTGGTGGGTAGGGCTGGGATTCTGACTGGCGGTAGGTTCTCGGGCTCTGATTGGTGGGTAGGGCTGGGATTCTGACTGGCGGTTGGATCTCGGGCTCTGATTGGTGGGTAGGGCTGGGATTCTGACTGGCGGTTGGTTCTCGGGCTCTGATTGGTGGGTAGGGCTGGGATTCTGACTGGTGGTTGGTTCTCGGGCTCTGATTGGTGGGTAGGAATGGGATTCTGACTGGCGGTTGGTTCTCGGGCTCTGATTGGTGGTTAGGGCTGGGATTCTGACTGGCTGTTGGTTCTCGGGCTCTGATTGGTGGGTAGGGCTGGGATTCTGACTGGCTGTTGGTTCTCGGGCTCTGATTGGTGGATAGGGCTGGGATTCTGACTGGCTGTTGGTTCTCGGGCTCCGATTGGTGGGTAGGGCTGGGATTCTGACTGGCTGTTGGTTCTCGGGCTCCGATTGGTGGTTAGGGCTGGGATTCTGATTGGCTGTTGGTTCTCGGGCTCCGATTGGTGGGTAGGGCCGGGATTCTGATTGGCTGTTGGTTCTCGGGCTGTGATTGGTGGTTAGGGCTGGGATTCTGATTGGCTGTTGGTTCTCGGGCTGTGATAGGTGTTTAGGGCTGGGATTCTGATTGGCGGTTGGTTCTCGGGGTTCTGATTGGTGGGTAGGGCTGGGATTCTGACTGGCGGTTGGTTCTCGGGCTCTGATTGGTGGGTAGGGCTGGGATTCTGACTGTCAGTTGGTTCTCGGGCTCTGATTGGTGGTTAGGGCTGGGATTCTGAATGGCTTTTGGTTCTCGGGCTGTGATTGGGGGTTAGGGCTGGGATTCTGATTGGCTGTTGGTTCTCTGGCTCTGATTGGTGGGTAGGGCTGGGATTCTGATTGGCTGTTGGTTCTCGGGCTGTGATTGGTGGGTAGGGCTGGGATTCTGATTGGCTGTTGGTTCTCGGGCTCTGATTGGTGGTTAGGGCTGGGATTCTGATTGGCTGTTGGTTCTCGGGCTGTGATTGGTGGTTAGGGCGGGTAGGGCTGGGATTCTGATTGGCTGTTGGTTCTCGGGCTGTGATTGGTGGGTAGGGCTGGGATTCTGATTGGCTGTTGGTTCTCGGGCTCTGATTGGTGGGTAGGGCTGGGATTCTGATTGGCTGTTGGTTCTCGGGCTCTGATTGGTGGGTAGGGCTGGGATTCTGATTGGCTGTTGGTTCTCGGGCTGTGATAGGTGGTTAGGGCTGGGATTCTGATTGGCGGTTGGTTCTCGGGCTCTGATTGGTGGGTAGGGCTGGGATTCTAACTGGCGGTTGGTTCTCGGGCTCTGATTGGTGGGTAGGGCTGGGATTCTGACTGGCGGTTGGTTCTCGGGCTCTGATTGGTGGGTAGGGCTGGGATTCTGACTGGCGGTTGGTTCTCGGGCTCTGATTGGTGGGTAGGGCTGGGATTCTGACTGGCGGTTGGTTCTCCGTCTCTGATTGGTGGGTAGGGCTGGGATTCTGACTGGCGGTTGGTTCTCGCGCTCTGATTGGTGGGTAGGGCTGGGATTCTGACTGGCGTTAGGTTCTCGGGCTCTGATTGGTGGGTAGGGCTGAGATTCTGACTGGCGGTAGGTTCTCGGGCTCTGATTGGTGGGTAGGGCTGGGATTCTGACTGGCGGTTGGTTCTAGGGCTCTGATTGGTGGGTAGGGCTGGGATTCTGACTGGCGGTTGGTTCTCGGGCTCTGATTGGTTGGTAGGGCTGGGATTCTGACTGGCGATTGGTTCTCGGGCTCTGATTGGTGGGTAGGGCTGGGATTCTGACTGGCGGTTGGTTCTCGGGCTCTGATTGGTGATTAGGGCTGGGATTCTGACTGGCTGTTGATTCTCGGGCTCTGATTGGTGGGTAGGACTGGGATTCTGACTAGCTGTTGGTTCTCGGGCTCTGATTGGTGGGTAGGGCTGGGATTCTGACTGGCTGTTGGTTCTCGGGCTCTGATTGGTGGGTAGGGCTGGGATTCTGACTGGCGGTTGGTTCTCGGGCTCTGATTGGTGGGTAGGGCTGGAATTCTGTCTGGCGGTTGGTTCTCGGGCTCCGATTGGTGGGTAGGGCTGAGATTCTGATTGGATTGGTGGGTAGGGCTGTGATTCTGATTGGCTGTTGGTTCTCGTGCTCTGATTGGTGGGTAGGGCTGGGATTCTGATTGGATGTTGGTTCTCGGGCTCTGATTGGTGGGTAGGGCTGGGATTCTGATTGGCTGTTGGTTCTCGGGCTCTGATTGGTGGGTAGGGCTGGGATTCTGATTGGCTGTTGGTTCTCGGGCTGTGATTGGTGGGTAGTGCTGGGATTCTGATTGGCTGTTGGTTCTCGGGCTCTGTTTGGTGGCTAGCTCTGGGATTCTGATTGGCTGTTGGTTCTCGGGCTCTGATTGGTGGGTAGGGCTGGGATTCTGATTGGCTGTTGGTTCTCGGGCTGTGATTGGTGGGTAGGGCTGGGATTCTGATTGGCTGTTGGTTCTCGGGCTGTGATTGGTGGGTAGGGCTGGGATTCTGATTGGCTGTTGGTTCTCGGGCTCTGTTTGGTGGGTAGGGCCGGGATTCTGATTTGCTGTTGGTTCTCGGGCTCTGATTGGTGGGTAGGGCCGGGATTCTGATTGGCTGTTGGTTCTCGGGCTCTGATTGGTGGGTAGGGCTGGGATTCTGATTCGCTGTTGGTTCTCGGGCTCTGATTAGTGGGTAGGGCTGGGATTCTGATTGGCTGTTGGTTCTCGGGCTGTGATTGGTGGTTCGGGCTGGGATTCTCATTGGCTGTTGGTTCTCGGGCTGTGATTGGTGGTTAGGGCGGGTAGGGCTGGGATTCTGATTGGCTGTTGGATCTCGGGCTCTGATTGGTGGGTAGGGCTGGGATTCTGACTGGCTGTTGGTTCTCGGGCTCTGATTGGTGGTTAGGGCTGGGATTCTGACTGGCTGTTGGTTCTCGGGCTCTGATTGGTGGTTAGGGCTGGGATTCTGACTGGCTGTTGGTTCTCGGGCTCTGATTGGTGGGTAGGGCTGGGATTCTGACTGGCTGTTGGTTCTCAGGCTCTGATTGGTGGGTAGGGCTGGGATTCTGACTGGCTGTTGGTTCTCGGGCTCTGATTGGTGGGTAGGGCTGGGATTCTGACTGGCTGTTGGTTCTCGGGCTCTGATTGGTGGGTAGGGCTGGGATTCTGACTGGCTGTTGGTTCTCGGGCTGTGATTGGTGGGTAGGGCTGGGATTCTGGCTGGCTGTTGGTTCTCGTGCTGTGATTGGTGGGTAGGGTTGGGAATCTGACTGGCTGTTGGTTCTCTGGCTGTGATTGGTGGGTATTGCTGGGATTCTGACTGGCTGTTGGTTCTCGGGCTCTGATTGGTGGGTAGGGCTGGGATTCTGACTGGCTGTTGGTTCTCGGGCTCTGATTGGTGGTTAGGGTGGGTAGGGCTGGAATTCTGACTGGCTGTTGGTTCTCGGGCTCTGATTGGTGGGTAGGGCTGGGATTCTGACTGGCTGTTGGTTCTCGGGCTCTGATTGGTGGGTAGGGCTGGGATTCTGACTGGCTGTTGGTTCTAGGGCTCTGATTGGTGGGTAGGGCTGGGATTCTGACTGGCTGTTGGTTCTCGGGCTCTGATTGGTGGATAGGGCTGGGATTCTGACTGGCTGTTGGTTCTCGGGCTCCGATTGGTGGGTAGGGCTGGGATTCTGACTGGCTGTTGGTTCTCGGGCTCCGATTGGTGGTTAGGGCTGGGATTCTGATTGGCTGTTGGTTCTCGGGCTCCGATTGGTGGGTAGGGCCGGGATTCTGATTGGCTGTTGGTTCTCGGGCTGTGATTGGTGGTTAGGGCCGGGATTCTGATTGGCTGTTGGTTCTCGGGCTGTGATAGGTGTTTAGGGCTGGGATTCTGATTGGCGGTTGGTTCTCGGGCTCTGATTGGTGGGTAGGGCTGGGATTCTGACTGGCGGCTGGTTCTCGGGCTCTGATTGGTGGGTAGGGCTGGGATTCTGACTGGCAGTTGGTTCTCGGGCTCTGATTGGTGGTTAGGGCTGGGATTCTGAATGGCTTTTGGTTCTCGGGCTGTGATTGGGGGTTAGGGCTGGGATTCTGATTGGCTGTTGGTTCTCTGGCTCTGATTGGTGGGTAGGGCTGGGATTCTGATTGGCTGTTGGTTCTCGGGCTGTGATTGGTGGGTAGGGCTGGGATTCTGATTGGCTGTTGGTTCTCGGGCTCTGATTGGTGGTTAGGG
Organism: Pleurodeles waltl; assembly: GCF_031143425.1. Classification (NCBI taxonomy): domain Eukaryota; kingdom Metazoa; phylum Chordata; class Amphibia; order Caudata; family Salamandridae; genus Pleurodeles; species Pleurodeles waltl. Next base: position 149,769 of record NW_027149964.1, on the reverse strand, counting down.
CTGGGATTCTGATTGGCTGTTGGTTCTCGGGCTGTGATTGGCGGTTAGGGCGGGTAGGGCTGGGATTCTGATTGGCTGTTGGTTCTCGGGCTGTGATTGGTGGGTAGGGCTGGGATTCTGATTGGCTGTTGGTTCTCGGGCTCTGATTGGTGGGTAGGGCTGGGATTCTGATTGGCTGTTGGTTCTCGGGCTCTGATTGGTGGGTAGGGCTGGGATTCTGATTGGCTGTTGGTTCTCGGGCTGTGATAGGTGGTTAGGGCTGGGATTCTGATTGGCGGTTGGTTCTCGGGCTCTGATTGGTGGGTAGGGCTGGGATTCTAACTGGCGGTTGGTTCTCGGGCTCTGATTGGTGGGTAGGGCTGGGATTCTGACTGGCGGTTGGTTCTCGGGCTCTGATTGGTGGGTAGGGCTGGGATTCTGACTGGCGGTTGGTTCTCGGGCTCTGATTGGTGGGTAGGGCTGGGATTCTGACTGGAAGTTGGTTCTCCGTCTCTGATTGGTGGGTAGGCCTGGGATTCTGACTGGCGGTTGGTTCTCGCGCTCTGATTGGTGGGTAGGGCTGGGATTCTGACTGGCGTTAGGTTCTCGGGCTCTGATTGGTGGGTAGGGCTGGGATTCTGACTGGCAGTAGGTTCTCGGGCTCTGATTGGTGGGTAGGGCTGGGATTCTGACTGGCGGTTGGATCTCGGGCTCTGATTGGTGGGTAGGGCTGGGATTCTGACTGGCGGTTGGTTCTCGGGCTCTGATTGGTGGGTAGGGCTGGGATTCTGACTGGTGGTTGGTTCTCGGGCTCTGATTGGTGGGTAGGAATGGGATTCTGACTGGCGGTTGGTTCTCGGGCTCTGATTGGTGGTTAGGGCTTGGATTCTGACTGGCTGTTGGTTCTCGGGCTCTGATTGGTGGGTAGGGCTGGGATTCTGACTGGCTGTTGGTTCTCGGGCTCTGATTGGTGGATAGGGCTGGGATTCTGACTGGCTGTTGGTTCTCGGGCTCCGATTGGTGGGTAGGGCTGGGATTCTGACTGGCTGTTGGTTCTCGGGCTCCGATTGGTGGTTAGGGCTGGGATTCTGATTGGCTGTTGGTTCTCGGGCTCCGATTGGTGGGTAGGGCCGGGATTCTGATTGGCTGTTGGTTCTCGGGCTGTGATTGGTGGTTAGGGCTGGGATTCTGATTGGCTGTTGGTTCTCGGGCTCTGATTGGTGGGTAGGGCTGGGATTCTGATTGGCTGTTGGTTCTCGGGCTGTGATAGGTGGTTAGGGCTGGGATTCTGATTGGCGGTTGGTTCTCGGGCTCTGATTGGTGGGTAGGGCTGGGATTCTAACTGGCGGTTGGTTCTCGGGCTCTGATTGGTGGGTAGGGCTGGGATTCTGACTGGCGGTTGGTTCTCGGGCTCTGATTGGTGGGTAGGGCTGGGATTCTGACTGGAGGTTGGTTCTCGGGCTCTGATTGGTGGGTAGGGCTGGGATTCTCACTGGCGGTTGGTTCTCCGTCTCTGATTGGTGGGTAGGGCTGGGATTCTGACTGGCGGTTGGTTCTCGCGCTCTGATTGGTGGGTAGGGCTGGGATTCTGACTGGCGTTAGGTTCTCGGGCTCTGATTGGTGGGTAGGGCTGGGATTCTGACTGGCGGTAGGTTCTCGGGCTCTGATTGGTGGGTAGGGCTGGGATTCTGACTGGCGGTTGGATCTCGGGCTCTGATTGGTGGGTAGGGCTGGGATTCTGACTGGCGGTTGGTTCTCGGGCTCTGATTGGTGGGTAGGGCTGGGATTCTGACTGGTGGTTGGTTCTCGGGCTCTGATTGGTGGGTAGGAATGGGATTCTGACTGGCGGTTGGTTCTCGGGCTCTGATTGGTGGTTAGGGCTGGGATTCTGACTGGCTGTTGGTTCTCGGGCTCTGATTGGTGGGTAGGGCTGGGATTCTGACTGGCTGTTGGTTCTCGGGCTCTGATTGGTGGATAGGGCTGGGATTCTGACTGGCTGTTGGTTCTCGGGCTCCGATTGGTGGGTAGGGCTGGGATTCTGACTGGCTGTTGGTTCTCGGGCTCCGATTGGTGGTTAGGGCTGGGATTCTGATTGGCTGTTGGTTCTCGGGCTCCGATTGGTGGGTAGGGCCGGGATTCTGATTGGCTGTTGGTTCTCGGGCTGTGATTGGTGGTTAGGGCTGGGATTCTGATTGGCTGTTGGTTCTCGGGCTGTGATAGGTGTTTAGGGCTGGGATTCTGATTGGCGGTTGGTTCACGGGGTTCTGATTGGTGGGTAGGGCTGGGATTCTGACTGGCGGTTGGTTCTCGGGCTCTGATTGGTGGGTAGGGCTGGGATTCTGACTGTCAGTTGGTTCTCGGGCTCTGATTGGTGGTTAGGGCTGGGATTCTGAATGGCTTTTGGTTCTCGGGCTGTGATTGGGGGTTAGGGCTGGGATTCTGATTGGCTGTTGGTTCTCTGGCTCTGATTGGTGGGTAGGGCTGGGATTCTGATTGGCTGTTGGTTCTCGGGCTGTGATTGGTGGGTAGGGCTGGGATTCTGATTGGCTGTTGGTTCTCGGGCTCTGATTGGTGGTTAGGGCTGGGATTCTGATTGGCTGTTGGTTCTCGGGCTGTGATTGGTGGTTAGGGCGGGTAGGGCTGGGATTCTGATTGGCTGTTGGTTCTCGGGCTGTGATTGGTGGGTAGGGCTGGGATTCTGATTGGCTGTTGGTTCTCGGGCTCTGATTGGTGGGTAGGGCTGGGATTCTGATTGGCTGTTGGTTCTCGGGCTCTGATTGGTGGGTAGGGCTGGGATTCTGATTGGCTGTTGGTTCTCGGGCTGTGATAGGTGGTTAGGGCTGGGATTCTGATTGGCGGTTGGTTCTCGGGCTCTGATTGGTGGGTAGGGCTGGGATTCTAACTGGCGGTTGGTTCTCGGGCTCTGATTGGTGGGTAGGGCTGGGATTCTGACTGGCGGTTGGTTCTCGGGCTCTGATTGGTGGGTAGGGCTGGGATTCTGACTGGCGGTTGGTTCTCGGGCTCTGATTGGTGGGTAGGGCTGGGATTCTGACTGGCGGTTGGTTCTCCGTCTCTGATTGGTGGGTAGGGCTGGGATTCTGACTGGCGGTTGGTTCTCGCGCTCTGATTGGTGGGTAGGGCTGGGATTCTGACTGGCGTTAGGTTCTCGGGCTCTGATTGGTGGGTAGGGCTGAGATTCTGACTGGCGGTAGGTTCTCGGGCTCTGATTGGTGGGTAGGGCTGGGATTCTGACTGGCGGTTGGTTCTAGGGCTCTGATTGGTGGGTAGGGCTGGGATTCTGACTGGCGGTTGGTTCTCGGGCTCTGATTGGTTGGTAGGGCTGGGATTCTGACTGGCGGTTGGTTCTCGGGCTCTGATTGGTGGGTAGGGCTGGGATTCTGACTGGCGGTTGGTTCTCGGGCTCTGATTGGTGATTAGGGCTGGGATTCTGACTGGCTGTTGATTCTCGGGCTCTGATTGGTGGGTAGGACTGGATTCTGACTAGCTGTTGGTTCTCGGGCTCTGATTGGTGGGTAGGGCTGGGATTCTGACTGGCTGTTGGTTCTCGGGCTCTGATTGGTGGGTAGGGCTGGGATTCTGACTGGCGGTTGGTTCTCGGGCTCTGATTGGTGGGTAGGGCTGGAATTCTGTCTGGCGGTTGGTTCTCGGGCTCCGATTGGTGGGTAGGGCTGAGATTCTGATTGGATTGGTGGGTAGGGCTGTGATTCTGATTGGCTGTTGGTTCTCGTGCTCTGATTGGTGGGTAGGGCTGGGATTCTGATTGGATGTTGGTTCTCGGGCTCTGATTGGTGGGTAGGGCTGGGATTCTGATTGGCTGTTGGTTCTCGGGCTCTGATTGGTGGGTAGGGCTGGGATTCTGATTGGCTGTTGGTTCTCGGGCTGTGATTGGTGGGTAGTGCTGGGATTCTGATTGGCTGTTGGTTCTCGGGCTCTGTTTGGTGGCTAGCTCTGGGATTCTGATTGGCTGTTGGTTCTCGGGCTCTGATTGGTGGGTAGGGTTGGGTTTCTGATTGGCTGTTGGTTCTCGGGCTCTGATTAGTGGGTAGGGCTAGGATTCTGATTGGCTGTTGATTCTCGGGCTCTGATTGGTGGGTAGGGCTGGGATTCTGATTGGCTGTTGGATCTCGGGCTCTGATTGGTGGTTCGGGCTGGGATTCTGATTGGCTGTTGGTTCTCTGGCTGTGATCGGTGGTTAGGGCGGGTAGGGCTGGGATTCTGATTGGCTGTTGGTTCTCGGGCTCTGATTGGTGGGTAGGGCTGGGATTCTGACTGGCTGTTGGTTCTCGGGCTCTGATTGGTGGGTAATGCTGGGATTCTGACTGGCTGTTGGTTCTCGGGCTCTGATTGGTGGGTAGGGCTGGGATTCTGACTGGCTGTTGATTCTCGGGCTCTGATTGGTGGGTAGGGCTGGGATTCTGACTGGCTGTTGGTTCTCGGGCTCTGATTGGTGGGTAGGGCTGGGATTCTGATTGGCTGTTGGTTCTCGGGCTGTGATTGGTGGGTAGGGCTGGGATTCTGACTGGCTGTTGGTTCTCGGGCTGTGATTGGTGGGTAGGGCTGGGATTCTGACTGGCTGTTGGTTCTCGGGCTGTGATTGGTGGGTAGGGCTGGGATTCTGATTGGCTGTTGGTTCTCGGGCTCTGATTGGTGGGTAGGGCTGGGATTCTGACTGGCTGTTGGTTCTCGGGCTCTGATTGGTGGTTAGGGTGGGTAGGGCTGGGATTCTGACAGGCTGTTGGTTCTCGGGCTCTGATTGGTGGGTAGGGCTGGGATTCTGACTGGCTGTTGGTTCTCGGGCTCTGATTGGTGGGTAGGGCTGGGATTCTGACTTGCTGTTGGTTCTAGGGCTCTGATTGGTGGGTAGGGCTGGGATTCTGACTGGCTGTTGGTTCTCGGGCTCTGATTGGTGGATGGGGCTGGATTCTGACTGGCTGTTGGTTCTCGGGCTCCGATTGGTGGGTAGGGCTGGGATTCTGACTGGCTGTTGGTTCTCGGGCTCCGATTGGTGGTTAGGGCTGGGATTCTGACTGGCTGTTGGTTCTCGGGCTCCGATTGTGGGTAGGGCTGGGATTCTGACTGGCTGTTGGTTCTCGGGCTCCGATTGGTGGTTAGGGCTGGATTCTGACTGGCTGTTGGTTCTAGGGCTCCGATTGGTGGGTAGGGCTGGGATTCTGACTGGCTGTTGGTTCTCGGGCTCCGATTGGTGGATAGGGCTGGGATTCTGGCTGGCTGTTGGTTCTCGGGCTCCGATTGGTGGGTAGGGCTGGGATTCTGACTGGCTGTTGGTTCTCGGGCTCCGATTGGTGGTTAGGGCTGGGATTCTGATTGGCTGTTGGTTCTCGGGCTCCGATTGGTGGGTAGGGCCGGGATTCTGATTGGCTGTTGGTTCTCGGGCTGTGATTGGTGATTAGGGCCGGGATTCTGATTGGCTGTTGGTTCTCCGGCTGTGATAGGTGGTTAGGGCTGGGATTCTGATTGGCGGTTGGTTCTCGGGCTCTGATTGGTGGGTAGGGCTGGGATTCTAACTGGCGGTTGGTTCTCGGGCTCTGATTGGTGGGTAGGGCTGGGATTCTGACTGGCGGTTGGTTCTCGGGCTCTGATTGGTGGGTAGGGCTGGGATTCTGACTGGAGGTTGGTTCTCGGGCTCTGATTGGTGGGTAGGGCTGGGATTCTGACTGGCGGTTGGTTCTCCGTCTCTGATTGGTGGGTAGGGCTGGGATTCTGACTGGCGGTTGGTTCTCGCGCTCTGATTGGTGGGTAGGGCTGGGATTCTGACTGGCGTTAGGTTCTCGGGCTCTGATTGGTGGGTAGGGCTGGGATTCTGACTGGCGGTAGGTTCTCGGGCTCTGATTGGTGGGTAGGGCTGGGATTCTGACTGGCGGTTGGATCTCGGGCTCTGATTGGTGGGTAGGGCTGGGATTCTGACTGGCGGTTGGTTCTCGGGCTCTGATTGGTGGGTAGGGCTGGGATTCTGACTGGTGGTTGGTTCTCGGGCTCTGATTGGTGGGTAGGAATGGGATTCTGACTGGCGGTTGGTTCTCGGGCTCTGATTGGTGGTTAGGGCTGGGATTCTGACTGGCTGTTGGTTCTCGGGCTCTGATTGGTGGGTAGGGCTGGGATTCTGACTGGCTGTTGGTTCTCGGGCTCTGATTGGTGGATAGGGCTGGGATTCTGACTGGCTGTTGGTTCTCGGGCTCCGATTGGTGGGTAGGGCTGGGATTCTGACTGGCTGTTGGTTCTCGGGCTCCGATTGGTGGTTAGGGCTGGGATTCTGATTGGCTGTTGGTTCTCGGGCTCCGATTGGTGGGTAGGGCCGGGATTCTGATTGGCTGTTGGTTCTCGGGCTGTGATTGGTGGTTAGGGCTGGGATTCTGATTGGCTATTGGTTCTCGGGCTGTGATAGGTGTTTAGGGCTGGGATTCTGATTGTCGGTTGGTTCTCGGGGTTCTGATTGGTGGGTAGGGCTGGGATTCTGACTGGCGGTTGGTTCTCGGGCTCTGATTGGTGGGTAGGGCTGGGATTCTGACTGTCAGTTGGTTCTCGGGCTCTGATTGGTGGTTAGGGCTGGGATTCTGAATGGCTTTTGGTTCTCGGGCTGTGATTGGGGGTTAGGGCTGGGATTCTGATTGGCTGTTGGTTCTCTGGCTCTGATTGGTGGGTAGGGCTGGGATTCTGATTGGCTGTTGGTTCTCGGGCTGTGATTGGTGGGTAGGGCTGGGATTCTGATTGGCTGTTGGTTCTCGGGCTCTGATTGGTGGTTAGGGCTGGGATTCTGATTGGCTGTTGGTTCTCGGGCTGTGATTGGTGGTTAGGGCGGGTAGGGCTGGGATTCTGATTGGCTGTTGGTTCTCGGGCTGTGATTGGTGGGTAGGGCTGGGATTCTGATTGGCTGTTGGTTCTCGGGCTCTGATTGGTGGGTAGGGCTGGGATTCTGATTGGCTGTTGGTTCTCGGGCTCTGATTGGTGGGTAGGGCTGGGATTCTGATTGGCTGTTGGTTCTCGGGCTGTGATAGGTGGTTAGGGCTGGGATTCTGATTGGCGGTTGGTTCTCGGGCTCTGATTGGTGGGTAGGGCTGGGATTCTAACTGGCGGTTGGTTCTCGGGCTCTGATTGGTGGGTAGGGCTGGGATTCTGACTGGCGGTTGGTTCTCGGGCTCTGATTGGTGGGTAGGGCTGGGATTCTGACTGGCGGTTGGTTCTCGGGCTCTGATTGGTGGGTAGGGCTGGGATTCTGACTGGCGGTTGGTTCTCCGTCTCTGATTGGTGGGTAGGGCTGGGATTCTGACTGGCGGTTGGTTCTCGCGCTCTGATTGGTGGGTAGGGCTGGGATTCTGACTGGCGTTAGGTTCTCGGGCTCTGATTGGTGGGTAGGGCTGAGATTCTGACTGGCGGTAGGTTCTCGGGCTCTGATTGGTGGGTAGGGCTGGGATTCTGACTGGCGGTTGGTTCTAGGGCTCTGATTGGTGGGTAGGGCTGGGATTCTGACTGGCGGTTGGTTCTCGGGCTCTGATTGGTTGGTAGGGCTGGGATTCTGACTGGCGGTTGGTTCTCGGGCTCTGATTGGTGGGTAGGGCTGGGATTCTGACTGGCGGTTGGTTCTCGGGCTCTGATTGGTGATTAGGGCTGGGATTCTGACTGGCTGTTGATTCTCTGGCTCTGATTGGTGGGTAGGACTGGGATTCTGACTAGCTGTTGGTTCTCGGGCTCTGATTGGTGGGTAGGGCTGGGATTCTGACTGGCTGTTGGTTCTCGGGCTCTGATTGGTGGGTAGGGCTGGGATTCTGACTGGCGGTTGGTTCTCGGGCTCTGATTGGTGGGTAGGGCTGGAATTCTGTCTGGCGGTTGGTTCTCGGGCTCCGATTGGTGGGTAGGGCTGAGATTCTGATTGGATTGGTGGGTAGGGCTGTGATTCTGATTGGCTGTTGGTTCTCGTGCTCTGATTGGTGGGTAGGGCTGGGATTCTGATTGGATGTTGGTTCTCGGGCTCTGATTGGTGGGTAGGGCTGGGATTCTGATTGGCTGTTGGTTCTCGGGCTCTGATTGGTGGGTAGGGCTGGGATTCTGATTGGCTGTTGGTTCTTGGGCTGTGATTGGTGGGTAGTGCTGGGATTCTGATTGGCTGTTGGTTCTCGGGCTCTGTTTGGTGGCTAGCTCTGGGATTCTGATTGGCTGTTGGTTCTCGGGCTCTGATTGGTGGGTAGGGCCGGGTTTCTGATTGGCTGTTGGTTCTCGGGCTCTGATTAGTGGGTAGGGCTAGGATTCTGATTGGCTGTTGATTCTCGGGCTCTGATTGGTGGGTAGGGCTGGGATTCTGATTGGCTGTTGGATCTTGGGCTCTGATTGGTGGTTCGGGCTGGGATTCTGATTGGCTGTTGGTTCTCTGGCTGTGATCGGTGGTTAGGGCGGGTAGGGCTGGGATTCTGATTGGCTGTTGGTTCTCGGGCTCTGATTGGTGGGTAGGGCTGGGATTCTGACTGGCTGTTGGTTCTCGGGCTCTGATTGGTGGGTAATGCTGGGATTCTGACTGGCTGTTGGTTCTCGGGCTCTGATTGGTGGGTAGGGCTGGGATTCTGACTGGCTGTTGGTTCTCGGGCTCTGATTGGTGGGTAGGGCTGGGATTCTGATTGGCTGTTGGTTCTCGGGCTGTGATTGGTGGCTAGGGCTGGGATTCTGACTGGCTGTTGGTTCTCGGGCTGTGATTGGTGGGTAGGGCTGGGATTCTGACTGGCTGTTGGTTCTCGGGCTGTGATTGGTGGGTAGGGCTGGGATTCTGATTGGCTGTTGGTTCTCGGGCTCTGATTGGTGGGTAGGGCTGGGATTCTGACTGGCTGTTGGTTCTCGGGCTCTGATTGGTGGTTAGGGTGGGTAGGGCTGGGATTCTGACAGGCTGTTGGTTCTCGGGCTCTGATTGGTGGGTAGGGCTGGGATTCTGACTGGCTGTTGGTTCTCGGGCTCTGATTGGTGGGTAGGGCTGGGATTCTGACTTGCTGTTGGTTCTAGGGCTCTGATTGGTGGGTAGGGCTGGGATTCTGACTGGCTGTTGGTTCTCGGGCTCTGATTGGTGGATGGGGCTGGGATTCTGACTGGCTGTTGGTTCTCGGGCTCCGATTGGTGGGTAGGGCTGGGATTCTGACTGGCTGTTGGTTCTCGGGCTCCGATTGGTGGTTAGGGCTGGGATTCTGACTGGCTGTTGGTTCTCGGGCTCCGATTGGTGGGTAGGGCTGGGATTCTGACTGGCTGTTGGTTCTCGGGCTCCGATTGGTGGTTAGGGCTGGGATTCTGACTGGCTGTTGGTTCTAGGGCTCCGATTGGTGGGTAGGGCTGGGATTCTGACTGGCTGTTGGTTCTCGGGCTCCGATTGGTGGATAGGGCTGGGATTCTGACTGGCTGTTGGTTCTCGGGCTCCGATTGGTGAGTAGGGCTGGGATTCTGACTGGCTGTTGGTTCTCGGGCTCCGATTGGTGGTTAGGGCTGGGATTCTGATTGGCTGTTGGTTCTCGGGCTCCGATTGGTGGGTAGGGCCGGGATTCTGATTGGCTGTTGGTTCTCGGGCTGTGATTGGTGATTAGGGCTGGGATTCTGATTGGCTGTTGGTTCTCGGGCTGTGATAGGTGTTTAGGGCTGGGATTCTGATTGGCGGTTGGTTCTCGGGCTCTGATTGGTGGGTAGGGCTGGGATTCTGACTGGCCGTTGGTTCTCGGGCTCTGATTGGTGGGTAGGGCTGGGATTCTGACTGGCAGTTGGTTCTCGGGCTCTGATTGGTGGTTAGGACTGGGATTCTGAATGGCTTTTGGTTCTCGGGCTGTGATTGGGGGTTAGGGCTGGGATTCTGATTGGCTGTTGGTTCTCTGGCTCTGATTGGTGGGTAGGGCTGGGATTCTGATTGGCTGTTGGTTCTCGGGCTGTGATTGGTGGGTAGGGCTGGGATTCTGATTGGCTGTTGGTTCTCGGGCTGTGATTGGTGGTTAGGGCGGGTAGGGCTGGGATTCTGATTGGCTGTTGGTTCTCGGGCTGTGATTGGTGGGTAGGGCTGGGATTCTGATTGGCTGTTGGTTCTCGGGCTCTGATTGGTGGGTAGGGCTGGGATTCTGATTGGCTGTTGGTTCTCGGGCTCTGATTGGTGGGTAGGGCTGGGATTCTGATTGGCTGTTGGTTCTCGGGCTGTGATAGGTGGTTAGGGCTGGGATTCTGATTGGCGGTTGGTTCTCGGGCTCTGATTGGTGGGTAGGGCTGGGATTCTAACTGGCGGTTGGTTCTCGGGCTCTGATTGGTGGGTAGGGCTGGGATTCTGACTGGCGGTTGGTTCTCGGGCTCTGATTGGTGGGTAGGGCTGGGATTCTGACTGGCGGTTGGTTCTCGGGCTCTGATTGGTGGGTAGGCCTGGGATTCTGACTGGCGGTTGGTTCTCCGTCTCTGATTGGTGGGTAGGGCTAGGATTCTGACTGGCGGTTGGTTCTCGCGCTCTGATTGGTGGGTAGGGCTGGGATTCTGACTGGCGGTAGGTTCTCGGGCTCTGATTGGTGGGTAGGGCTGGGATTCTGACTGGCGGTAGGTTCTCGGGCTCTGATTGGTGGGTAGGGCTGGGATTCTGACTGGCGGTTGTTTCTCGGGCTCTGATTGGTGGGTAGGGCTGGGATTCTGACTGGCGGTTGGTTCTCGGGCTCTGATTGGTGGGTAGGGCTGGGATTCTGACTGGCGGTTGGTTCTCGGGCTCTGATTGGTGGGTAGGGCTGGGATTCTGACTGGCGGTTGGTTCTCGGGCTCTGATTGGTGGTTAGGGCTGGGATTCTGACTGGCTGTTGGTTCTCGGGCTCTGATTGGTGGATAGGGCTGGGATTCTGACTGGCTGTTGGTTCTCGGGCTCTGATTGGTGGATAGGGCTGGGATTCTGACTGGCTGTTGGTTCTCGGGCTCCGATTGGTGGGTAGGGCTGGGATTCTGACTGGCTGTTGGTTCTCGGGCTCCGATTGGTGGTTAGGGCTGGGATTCTGATTGGCTGTTGGTTCTCGGGCTCCGATTGGTGGGTAGGGCCGGGATTCTGATTGGCTGTTGGTTCTCGGGCTGTGATTGGTGGTTAGGGCTGGGATTGTGATTGGCTGTTGGTTCTCGGGCTGTCATAGGTGTTTAGGGCTGGGATTCTGATTGGCGGTTGGTTCTCGGGCTCTGATTGGTGGGTAGGGCTGGGATTCTGACTGGCGGTTGGTTCTCGGGCTCTGATTGGTGGGTAGGGCTGGGATTCTGACTGGCAGTTGGTTCTCGGGCTCTGATTGGTGGTTAGGGCTGGGATTCTGAATGGCTTTTAGTTCTCGGGCTGTGATTGGGGGTTAGGGCTGGGATTCTGATTGGCTGTTGGTTCTCTGGTTCTGATTGGTGGGTAGGGCTGGGATTCTGATTGGCTGTTTGTTCTCGGGCTGTGATTGGTGGGTAGGGCTGGGATTCTGATTGGCTGTTGGTTCTCGGGCTCTGATTGATGGTTAGGGCTGGGATTCTCATTGGCTGTTGGTTCTCGGGCTGTGATTGGTGGTTAGGGCGGGTAGGGCTGGGATTCTGATTGGCTGTTGGTTCTCGGGCTGTGATTGGTGGGTAGGGCTGGGATTCTGATTGGCTGTTGGTTCTCCGGCTCTGATTGGTGGGTAGGGCTGGGATTCTGATTGGCTGTTGGTTCTCGGGCTCTGATTGGTGGGTAGGGCTGGGATTCTGATTGGCTGTTGGTTCTCGGGCTGTGATAGGTGGTTAGGGCTGGGATTCTGATTGGCGGTTGGTTCTCGGGCTCTGATTGGTGGGTAGGGCTGGGATTCTAACTGGCGGTTGGTTCTCGGGCTCTGATTGGTGGGTAGGGCTGGGATTCTGACTGGCGGTTGGTTCTCGGGCTCTGATTGGTGGGTAGGGCTGGGATTCTGACTGGCGGTTGGTTCTCAGGCTGTGATTGGTGGGTAGGGCTGGGATTCTGACTGGCGGTTGGTTCTCCGTCTCTGATTGGTGGGTAGGGCTGGGATTCTGACTGGCGGTTGGTTCTCGTGCTCTGATTGGTGGGTAGGGCTGGGATTCTGACTGGCGTTAGGTTCTCGGGCTCTGATTGGTGGGCAGGGCTGGGATTCTGACTGGCGGTAGGTTCTCGGGCTCTGATTGGTGGGTAGGGCTGGGATTCTGACTGGCGGTTGGTTCTAGGGCTCTGATTGGTGGGTAGGGCTGGGATTCTGACTGGCGGTTGGTTCTCGGGCTCTGATTGGTGGGTAGGGCTGGGATTCTGACTGGCGGTTGGTTCTCGGGCTCTGATTGGTGGGTAGGGCTGGGATTCTGACTGGCGGTTGGTTCTCGGGCTCTGATTGGTGGTTAGGGCTGGGATTCTGACTGGCTGTTGGATCTCGGGCTCTGATTGGTGGGTAGGGCTGGGATTCTGACTGGCTGTTGGTTCTCGGGCTCTGATTGGTGGGTAGGGCTGGGATTCTGACTGGCTGTTGGTTCTCGGGCTCTGATTGGTGGGTAGGGCTGGGATTCTGACTGGCGGTTGGTTCTCGGGCTCTGATTGGTGGGTAGGGCTGGAATTCTGTCTGGCGGTTGGTTCTCGGGCTCCGATTGGTGGGTAGGGCTGAGATTCTGACTGGCGGTTGGTTCTCGGGCTCCGATTGGTGGGTAGGGCTGGGATTCTGACTGGCTGTTGGTTCTCGGGCTCCGATTGATGGGTAGGGCTGGGATTCTGATTGGATTGGTGGATAGGGCTGTGATTCTGATTGGCTGTTGGTTCTCGTGCTCTGATTGGTGGGTAGGGCTGGGATTCTGATTGGATGTTGGTTCTCGGGCTCTGATTGGTGGGTAGGGCTGGGATTCTGATTGGCTGTTGGTTCTCGGGCTGTGATTGGTGGGTAGGGCTGGGATTCTGATTGGCTGTTGGTTCTCGGGCTGTGATTGGTGGGTAGGGCTGGGATTCTGATTGGCTGTTGGTTCTCGGGCTCTGTTTGGTGGGTAGGGCTGGGATTCTGATTGGCTGTTGGTTCTCGGGCTCTGATTGGTGGGTAGGGCCGGGTTTCTGATTGGCTGTTGGTTCTCGGGCTCTGATTAGTGGGTAGGGCTAGGATTCTGATTGGCTGTTGGTTCTCGGGCTCTGATTGGTGGGTAGGGCTGGGATTCTGATTGGCTGTTGGATCTCGGGCTCTGATTGGTGGTTCGGGCTGGGATTCTGATTGGCTGTTGGTTCTCTGGCTGTGATCGGTGGTTAGGGCGGGTAGGGCTGGGATTCTGATTGGCTGTTGGTTCTCGGTCTCTGATTGGTGGTTAGGGCTCTGATTCTGACTGGCTGTTGGTTCTCGGGCTCTGATTGGTGGGTAATGCTGGGATTCTGACTGGCTGTTGGTTCTTGGGCTATGATTGGTGGGTAGGGCTGGGATTCTGACTGGCTGTTGATTCTCGGGCTCTGATTGGTGGGTAGGGCTGGGATTCTGACTGGCTGTTGGTTCTCGGGCTCTGATTGGTGGGTAGGGCTGGGATTCTGACTGGCTGTTGGTTCTCGGGCTGTGATTGGTGGGTAGGGCTGGGATTCTGACTGGCTGTTGGTTCTCGGGCTGTGATTGGTGGGTAGGGCTGGGATTCTGACTGGCTGTTGGTTCTCGGGCTGTGATTGGTGGGTAGGGCTGGGATTCTGATTGGCTGTTGGTTCTCGGGCTCTGATTGGTGGGTAGGGCTGGGATTCTGACTGGCTGTTGGTTCTCGGGCTCTGATTGGTGGTTATGGTGGGTAGGGCTGGGATTCTGACAGGCTGTTGGTTCTCGGGCTCTGATTGGTGGGTAGGGCTGGGATTCTGACTGGCTGTTGGTTCTCGGGCTCTGATTGGTGGGTAGGGCTGGGATTCTGACTTGCTGTTGGTTCTAGGGCTCTGATTGGTGGGTAGGGCTGGGATTCTGACTGGCTGTTGGTTCTCGGGCTCCGATTGGTGGGTAGGGCTGGGATTCTGATTGGCTGTTGGTTCTCGGGCTGTGATTGGTTGTTAGGGCTGGGATTCTGATTGGCTTTTGGTTCTCGGGCTGTGATTGGGGGTTAGGGCTGGGATTCTGATTGGCTGTTGGTTCTCGGGCTCTGATTGGTGGGTAGGGCTGGGATTCTGACTGGCAGTTGGTTCTCGGGCTCTGATTGGTGGTTAGGGCTGGGATTCTGAATGGCTTTTGGTTCTCGGGCTGTGATTGGGGGTTAGGGCTGGGATTCTGATTGGCTGTTGGTTCTCTGGCTCTGATTGGTGGGTAGGGCTGGGATTCTGATTGGCTGTTGGTTCTCGGGCTGTGATTGGTGGGTAGGGCTGGGATTCTGATTGGCTGTTGGTTCTCGGGCTCTGATTGGTGGTTAGGGCTGGGATTCTCATTGGCTGTTGGTTCTCGGGCTGTGATTGGTGGTTAGGGCGGGTAGGGCTGGGATTCTGATTGGCTGTTGGTTCTCGGGCTGTGATTGGTGGGTAGGGCTGGGATTCTGATTGGCTGTTGGTTCTCGGGCTCTGATTGGTGGGTAGGGCTGGGATTCTGATTGGCTGTTGGTTCTCGGGCTCTGATTGGTGGGTAGGGCTGGGATTCTGATTGGCTGTTGGTTCTCGGGCTGTGATAGGTGGTTAGGGCTGGGATTCTGATTGGCGGTTGGTTCTCGGGCTCTGATTGGTGGGTAGGGCTGGGATTCTAACTGGCGGTTGGTTCTCGGGCTCTGATTGGTGGGTAGGGCTGGGATTCTGACTGGCGGTTGGTTCTCGGGCTCTGATTGGTGGGTAGGGCTGGGATTCTGACTGGCGGTTGGTTCTCGGGCTCTGATTGGTGGGTAGGGCTGGGATTCTGACTGGCGGTTGGTTCTCCGTCTCTGATTGGTGGGTAGGGCTGGGATTCTGACTGGCGGTTGGTTCTCGCGCTCTGATTGGTGGGTAGGGCTGGGATTCTGACTGGCGTTAGGTTCTCGGGCTCTGATTGGTGGGCAGGGCTGGGATTCTGACTGGCGGTAGGTTCTCGGGCTCTGATTGGTGGGTAGGGCTGGGATTCTGACTGGCGGTTGGTTCTAGGGCTCTGATTGGTGGGTAGGGCTGGGATTCTGACTGGCGGTTGGTTCTCGGGCTCTGATTGGTGGATAGGGCTGGGATTCTGACTGGCGGTTGGTTCTCGGGCTCTGATTGGTGGGTAGGGCTGGGATTCTGACTGGCGGTTGGTTCTCGGGATCTGATTGGTGGGTAGGGCTGGGATTCTGACTGGCTGTTGGTTCTCGGGCTCTGATTGGTGGGTAGGGCTGGGATTCTGACTGGCTGTTGGTTCTCGGGCTCTGATTGGTGGGTAGGGCTGGGATTCTGACTGGCGGTTGGTTCTCGGGCTCTGATTGGTGGGTAGGGCTGGAATTCTGTCTGGCGGTTGGTTCTCGGGCTCCGATTGGTGGGTAGGGCTGAGATTCTGACTGGCGGTTGGTTCTCGGGCTCCGATTGGTGGGTAGGGCTGGGATTCTGACTGGCTGTTGGTTCTCGGGCTCCGATTGATGGGTAGGGCTGGGATTCTGATTGGATTGGTGGGTAGGGCTGTGATTCTGATTGGCTGTCGGTTCTGGTGCTCTGATTGGTGGGTAGGGCTGGGATTCTGATTGGATGTTGGTTCTCGGGCTCTGATTGGTGGGTAGGGCTGGGATTCTGATTGGCTGTGGGTTCTCGGGCTGTGATTGGTGGGTAGGGCTGGGATTCTGATTGGCTGTTGGTTCTCGGGCTGTGATTGGTGGGTAGGGCTGGGATTCTGATTGGCTGTTGGTTCTCGGGCTGTGATTGGTGGGTAGGGCTGGGATTCTGATTGGCTGTTGGTTCTCGGGCTCTGTTTGGTGGGTAGGGCTGGGATTCTGATTGGCTGTTGGTTCTCGGGCTCTGATTGGTGGGTAGGGCCGGGTTTCTGATTGGCTGTTGGTTCTCGGGCTCTGATTAGTGGGTAGGGCTAGGATTCTGATTGGCTGTTGGTTCTCGGGCTCTGATTGGTGGGTAGGGCTGGGATTCTGATTGGCTGTTGGATCTCGGGCTCTGATTGGTGGTTCGGGCTGGGATTCTGATTGGCTGTTGGTTCTCTGGCTGTGATCGGTGGTTAGGGCGGGTAGTGCTGGGATTCTGATTGGCTGTTGGTTCTCGGGCTCTGATTGGTGGTTAGGGCTGGGATTCTGACTGGCTGTTGGTTCTCGGGCTCTGATTGGTGGGTAATGCTGGGATTCTGACTGGCTGTTGGTTCTCGGGCTCTGATTGGTGGGTAGGGCTGGGATTCTGACTGGCTGTTGATTCTCGGGCTCTGATTGGTGGGTAGGGCTGGGATTCTGACTGGCTGTTGGTTCTCGGGCTCTGATTGGTGGGTAGGGCTGGGATTCTGACTGGCTGTTGGTTCTCGGGCTGTGATTGGTGGGTAGGGCTGGGATTCTGACTGGCTGTTGGTTCTCGGGCTGTGATTGGTGGGTAGGGCTGGGATTCTGACTGGCTGTTGGTTCTCGGGCTGTGATTGGTGGGTAGAGCTGGGATTCTGATTGGCTGTTGGTTCTCGGGCTCTGATTGGTGGGTAGGGCTGGGATTCTGACTGGCTGTTGGTTCTCGGGCTCTGATTGGTGGTTATGGTGGGTAGGGCTGGGATTCTGACAGGCTGTTGGTTCTCGGGCTCTGATTGGTGGGTAGGGCTGGGATTCTGACTGGCTGTTGGTTCTCGGGCTCTGATTGGTGGGTAGGGCTGGGATTCTGACTTGCTGTTGGTTCTAGGGCTCTGATTGGTGGGTAGGGCTGGGATTCTGACTGGCTGTTGGTTCTCGGTCTCTGATTGGTGGATGGGGCTGGGATTCTGACTGGCTGTTGGTTCTCGGGCTCCGATTGGTGGGTAGGGCTGGGATTCTGACTGGCTGTTGGTTCTCGGGCTCCGATTGGTGGGTAGGGCTGGGATTCTGATTGGCTGTTGGTTCTCGGGCTCCGATTGGTGGGTAGGGCTGGGATTCTGATTGGCTGTTGGTTCTCGGGCTGTGATTGGTGGTTAGGACTGGGATTCTGATTGGCTTTTGGTTCTCGGGCTGTGATTGGGGGTTAGGGCTGGGATTCTGATTGGCTGTTGGTTCTCGGGCTCTGATTGGTGGGTAGGGCTGGGATTCTGATTGGCTGTTGGTTCTCGGGCTGTGATTGGTGGGTAGGGCTGTGATTCTGATTGGCTGTTGGTTCTCGGGCTCTGATTGGTGGTTAGGGTTGGGATTCTGATTGGCTGTTGGTTCTCGGGCTGTGATTGGTGGTTAGGGCGGGTAGGGCTGGGATTCTGATTGGCTGTTGGTTCTCGGGCTGTGATTGGTGGTTAGGGCTGGGATTCTGATTGGCTGTTGGTTCTCGGGCTGTGATAGGTGGTTAGGGCTGGGATTCTGATTGGCTGTTGGTTCTCGGGCTCTGATTGGTGGGTAGGGCTGGGATTCTGACTGGCTGTTGGTTCTCGGGCTGTGATTGGTGGGTAGGGCTGGGATTCTGATTGTCTGTTGGTTCTCGGGCTGTGATTTGTGGTTAGGGCTGGGATTCTGATTGGCTGTTGGTTCTCGGGCTGTGATATGTGGGTCGGGCTGGGATTCTGATTGGCTGTTGGTTCTCTGGCTCTGATTGGTGGGTCGGGCTGGGATTCTGATTGGCTGTTGGTTCTCGGGCTCTGATTGGTGGGTCGGGCTGGGATTCTGATTGGCTGTTGGTTCTAGGGCTCTGATTGGTGAAAAGGGCTGGGATTCTGACTGGCTGTTGGTTCTCGGGCTGTGATTGGTGGGTCGGGCTGGGATTCTGATTGGCTGTTGTTTCTCTGGCTCTGATTGGTGGGTCGGGCTGGGATTCTGATTGGCTGTTGGTTCTTGGGCTGTGATTGGTGGGTCGGGCTGGGATTCTGATTGGCTGTTGGTTCTCGGGCTGTGATTGGTGGTTAGGGCTGGGATTTTGATTGGCTGTTGGTTCTCCGGCTCTGATTGGTGGGTAGGGCTGGGATTCTGATTGGCTGTTGGTTCTCGGGCTCTGATTGGTGGGTAGGGCTGGGATTCTGACTGGCTGTTGGTTCTCGGGCTCTGATTGGTGTGTAGGGCTGGGATTCTGACTGGCTGTTGGTTCTCGGGCTCTGATTGGTGGGTAGAGCTGGGATTCTGACTGGCTGAAGGTTCTCGGGCTCTGATTGGTGGGTAGGGCGGGGATTCTGACTGGCTGTTGGTTCTCGGGCTGTGATTGGTGGGTAGGGCTGGGATTCTGACTGGCTGTTGGTTCTCGGGCTGTGATTGGTGGGTAGGGCTGGGATTCTGACTGGCTGTTGGTTCTCGGGCTGGGATTCTGACTGGCTGTTGGTTCTCGGGTTCTGATTGGTGGGTAGGGCTGGTATTCTGACTGGCTGTTCGTTCTGGGGCTGTGATTGGTGGGTAGGCCGGGGATTCTTACTGGCTGTTGGTTCTCGGGCTGTGATTGGAGGGTAGGGCTGGGATTCTGACTGGCTGTTGGTTCTCGGGCTGTGATTGGTGGGTAGGGCTGGGATTCTGACTGGCTGTTGGTTCTCGGTCTGTGATTGGTGGGTAGGGCTGGGATTCTGACTGGCTGTTGGTTCTCGGGCTCTGATTGGTGGTTAGGGCTGGGATTCTGATTGGCTGTTGGTTCTCGGGCTCTGATTGGTGGTTAGGGCGGGTAGGGCTGGGATTCTGACTGGCGGTTGGTTCTCGGGCTCTGATTGGTGGGTAGGGCTGGGATTCTGACTGGCGGTTGGTTCTCGGGCTCTGATTGGTGGGTAGGGCTGGGATTCTGACTGGCGGTTGGTTCTCGGGCTCTGATTGGTGGGTAGGGCTGGGATTCTGACTGGCGGTTGGTTCTCGGGCTGTGATTGGTGGGTAGGGCTGGGATTCTGACTGGCGGTTGGTTCTCGGGCTCTGATTGGTGGGTAGGGCTGGGATTCTGATTGGCGGTTGGTTCTTGGGCTCTGATTGGTGGGTAGGGCTGGGATTCTGATTGGCTGTTGGTTCTCGGGCTGTGATTGGTGGGTAGGGCTGGGATTCTGATTGGCTGTTGGTTCTCGGGCTCTGATTGGTGGTTAGGGTTGGGATTCTGATTGGCTGTTGGTTCTCGGGCTGTGATTGGTGGTTAGGGCGGGTAGGGCTGGGATTCTGATTGGCTGTTGGTTCTCGGGTTGTGATTGGTGGGTAGGGCTGGGATTCTGACTGGCTGTTGGTTCTCGGGCTGTGATTGGTGGGAAGGGCTGGGATTCTGATTGGCTGTTGGTTTTCGGGCTGTGATTGGTGATTAGGGCTGGGATTCTGATTGGCTGTTGGTTCTCGGGCTCTGATTGGTGGTTAGGGCTGGGATTCTGACTGGCTGTTGGTTCTCGGGCTCTGATTGGTGGTTAGGGCTGGGGTTCTGATTGGCTGTTGGTTCTCGGGCTGTGATTAGTGGGTAGGGCTGGGATTCTGATTGGCTGTTGGTTCTCGGGCTCTGATTGGTGGGTAGGGCTGTGATTCTGACTGGCTGTTGGTTCTCGGGCTCTGATTGGTGGGTAGGGCTGGGATTCTGAGTGGCTGTTGGTTCTCGGGTTCTGATTGGTGGTTAGGGCTGGGATTCTGATTGGCTGTTGGTTCTCGGGCTCTGATTGGTGCATAGGGCTGGGATTCTGATTGGCTGTTGGTTCTCGGGCTGTGATTGGTGATTAGGGCGGGTAGTGCTGGGATTCTGATTGGCTGTTGGTTCTCGGGCTCTGATTGGTGGTTAGGGCTGGGATTCTGACTGGCTGTTGGTTCTCGGGCTCAGATTGGTGGGTAGGGCTGGGATTCTGACTGGCTGTTGGTTCTCGGGCTGTGATTGGTGGTTAGGGCGGGTAGGGCTGGGATTCTGATTGGCTGTTGGTTCTCAGGCTCTGATTGGTGGTTAGGGCTGGGATTCTGATTGGCTTTTGGTTCTCGGGCTGTGATTGGTGAGTAGGGCTGGGATTCTGATTGGCTGTTGGTTCTCGGGCTCTGATTGGTGGGTAGGGCTGGGATTTTGATTGGCTGTTGGTTCTCGGGCTGTGATTGGTGGGTAGGGCTGGGATTCTGATTGGCTGTTGGTTCTCGGGCTCTGATTGGTGGGTAGGGCTGGAATTCTGATTGGCTGTTGGTTCTCGGGCTGTGATTGGTGGGTAGGGCTGGGATTCTGATTGGCTGTTGGTTCTCGGGCTCTGATTGGTGGTTAGGGCTGGGATTCTTATTGGCTGTTGGTTCTCGGGCTCCGATTGGTGGGTAGGGCTGGGATTCTGACTGGCTGTTGGTTCTCGGGCTCCGATTGGTGGGTAGGGCTGGGATTCTGACTGGCTGTTGGTTCTCGGGCTCCGATTGGTGGGTAGGGCTGGGATTCTGACTGGCTGTTGGTTCTCGGGCTCCGATTGGTGGGTAGGGCTGGGATTCTGACTGGCTGTTGTTTCTCGGGCTCCGATTGGTGGGTAGGGCTGGGATTCTGATTGGCTGTTGGTTCTCGGGCTCCGATTGGTGGGTAGGGCTGGGATTCTGATTGGCTGTTGGTTCTCGGGCTCCGATTGGTGGGTAGGGCTGGGATTCTGATTGGCTGTTGGATCTCGGGCTCCGATTGGTGGGTAGGGCTGGGATTCTGATTGGCTGTTGGTTCTCGGGCTCCGATTGGTGGGTAGGGGTGGGATTCTGATTGGCTGTTGTGGGTAGGGCTGGGATTCTGATTGGCTGTTGGTTCTCGGGCTGTGATTGGTGGTTAGGGCTAGGATTCTGATTGGCTGTTGGTTCTCGGGCTCTGATTGGTGGTTAGGGCTGGGATTCTGATTGGCTGTTGGTTCTCGGGCTGTGATTGGTGGTTAGGGCGGGTAGTGCTGGGATTCTGATTGGCTGTTGGTTCTCGGGCTATGATTGGTGGGTAGGGCTGGGATTCTGATTGGCTGTTGGTTCTCGGGCTCTGATTGGTGGGTAGGGCTGGGATTCTGATTGGCTGTTGGTTCTCGGGCTCTGATTGGTGGTTAGGGCAGGGATTCTGATTGGCTGTTGGTTCTCGGGCTCTGATTGGTGGGTAGGGCTGGGATTCTGACTGCCTGTTGGTTCTCGGGCTCTGATTGGTGGGTAGGGCTGGGATTCTGACTGGCTGTTGGTTCTCGGGCTCTGATTGGTGGTTAGGGCTGGGATTCTGACTGGCTGTTGGTTCTCTGGCTGTGATTGGTGGTTAGGGCTGGGATTCTGACTGGCTGTTGGTTCTCGTGCTGTGATTGGTGGGTAGGGCTGGGATTCTGGTTGGCTGTTGGTTCTCGGGCTGTGATTGGTGCTTAGGGCTGGGATTCTGATTGGCTGTTGGTTCTCGGGCTGTGATTGGTGGGTAGACCTGGGATTCTGATTGGCT
Source organism: Pleurodeles waltl (assembly GCF_031143425.1). Lineage (NCBI taxonomy): Eukaryota > Metazoa > Chordata > Amphibia > Caudata > Salamandridae > Pleurodeles > Pleurodeles waltl. Next base: position 128,441 of record NW_027149964.1, on the reverse strand, counting down.
GTTGGTTCTCGGGCTGTGATTGGTGGGTAGGGCTGGGATTCTGATTGGCTGTTGATTTTCGGGCTGTGATTGGTGATTAGGGCTGGGATTCTGATTGGCTGTTGGTTCTCGGGCTCTGAATGGTGGTTAGGGCTGGGATTCTGACTGGCTGTTGGTTCTCGGGCTCTGATTGGTGGTTAGGGCTGGGGTTCTGATTGGCTGTTGGTTCTCGGGCTGTGATTGGTGGGTAGGGCTGGGATTCTGATTGGCTGTTGGTTCTCGGGCTCTGATTGGTGGGTAGGGCTGGGATTCTGATTGGCTGTTGGTTCTCGGGCTCTGATTGGTGGGTAGGGCTGGGATTCTGACTGGCTGTTGGTTCTCGGGCTCTGATTGGTGGGTAGGGCTGGGATTCTGAGTGGCTGTTGGTTCTCGGGTTCTGATTGGTGGGTAGGGCTGGGATTCTGATTGGCTGTTGGTTCTCGGGCTCTGATTGGTGCATAGGGCTGGGATTCTGATTGGCTGTTGGTTCTCGGGCTGTGATTGGTGATTAGGGCGGGTAGGGCTGGGATTCTGTGTGGCTGTTGGTTCTCGGGCTCTGATTGGTGGTTAGGGCTGGGATTCTGACTGGCTGTTGGTTCTCGGGCTCAGATTGGTGGGTAGGGCTGGGATTCTGACTGGCTGTTGGTTCTCGGGCTGTGATTGGTGGTTAGGGCGGGTAGGGCTGGGATTCTGATTGGCTGTTGGTTCTCAGGCTCTGATTGGTGGTTGGGGCTGGGATTCTGATTGGCTTTTGGTTCTCGGGCTGTGATTGGTGAGTAGGGCTGGGATTCTGATTGGCTGTTGGTTCTCGGGCTCTGATTGGTGGGTAGGGCTGGGATTTTGATTGGCTGTTGGTTCTCGGGCTGTGATTGGTGGTTAGGGCTGGGATTCTGATTCGCTGTTGGTTCTCGGGCTGTGATTGGTGGGTAGGGCTGGGATTCTGATTGGCTGTTGGTTCTCGGGCTCTGATTGGTGGGTAGGGCTGGAATTCTGATTGGCTGTTGGTTCTTGGGCTCTGATTGGTGGGTAGGGCTGGGATTCTGATTGGCTGTTGGTTCTCGGGCTCTGATTGGTGGTTAGGGCTGGGATTCTTATTGGCTGTTGGTTCTCGGGCTGTGATTGGTGGTTAGGGCGGGTAGGGCTGGGATTCTGATTGGCTGTTGGTTCTCGGGCTCTGATTGGTGGGTAGAGCTGGGATTCTGACTGGCTGTTGGTTCTCGGGCTCTGATTGGTGGTTAGGGCTGGGATTCAACTGGCTGTTGGTTCTCGGGCTCTGATTGGTGGTTAGGGCTGGGATTCTGACTGGCTGTTGGTTCTCGGGCTCTGATTGGTGGTTAGGGCTGGGATTCTGACTGGCTATTGGTTCTCGTGCTCTGATTGGTGGGTAGGGCTGGGATTCTGACTGGCTGTTGGTTCTCGTGCTCTGATTGGTGGGTAGGGCTGGGATTCTGACTGGCTGTTGGTTCTCGTGCTCTGATTGGTGGGTAGGGCTGGGATTCTGACTGGCTGTTGGTTCTCGGGCTCTGATTGGTGAGTAGGGCTGGGTTTCTGACTGGCTGTTGGTTCTCGGGCTCTGATTGGTGGGTAGGGCTGGGATTCTGACTGGCTGTTGGTTCTCGGGCTCTGATTGGTGGGTAGGGCTGGGATTCTGACTGGCTGTTGGTTCTCGTGCTCTGATTGGTGGGTAGGGCTGGGATTCTGACTGGCTGTTGGTTCTCGGGCTGTGATTGGTGGTTAAGGCGGGTAGGGCTGGGATTCTGATTGGCTGTTGGTTCTCGGGCTCTGATTGGTGGCTAGAGCTGGGATTCTGACTGGCTGTTGGTTCTCGGGCTCTGATTGGTGGTTAGGGCAGGGATTCTGACTGGCTGTTGGTTCTCGGGCTCTGATTGGTGGGTAGGGCTGGGATTCTGACTGGCTGTTGGTTCTCGGGCTCTGATTGGTGGGTAGGGCAGGGATTCTGACTGGCTGTAGGTTCTCGGGCTCTGATTGGTGGGTAGGGCTGGGATTCTGACTGGCTGTTGGTTCTCGGGCTCTGATTGGTGGGTAGGGCTGGGATTCTGACTGGCTGTTGCTTCTCGGGCTCTGATTGGTGGGTAGGGCTGGGATTCTGACTGGCTGTTGGTTCTCGGGCTCTGATTGGTGGGTAGGGCTGGGATTCCGACTGGCTGTTGGTTCTCGGGCTCTGATTGGTGGTTAGGGCTGGGATTCTGATTGGCTGTTGGTTCTCGGGCTGTTATTGGTGGTTAGGGCGGGTAGGGCTGGGATTCTGATTGGCTGTTGGTTCTCGGGCTATGATTGGTGGGTAGGGCTGGGATTCTGATTGACTGTTGGTTCTCGGGCTCTGATTGGTGGGTAGGGCTGGGATTCTGATTGGCTGTTGGTTCTCGGGATCTGATTGGTGGTTAGGGCGCTGATTCTGATTGGCTGTTGGTTCTCGGGCTCTGAATGGTGGTTAGGGCTGGGATTCTGACTGGCTGTTGGTTCTCGTGCTCTGATTGGTGGGTAGGGCTGGGATTCTGACTGGCTGTTGGTTCTCGGGCTGTGATTGGTGGTTAGGGCGGGTAGGGCTGGGATTCTGATTGGCTGTTGGTTCTCGGGCTCTGATTGGTGGGTAGAGCTGGGATTCTGACTGGCTGTTGGTTCTCGGGCTCTGATTGGTGGTTAGGGCTGGGATTCTGACTGGCTGTTGGTTCTCGGGCTCTGATTGGTGGTTAGGGCTGGGATTCTGACTGGCTGTTGGTTCTCGTGCTCTGATTGGTGGGTAGGGCTGGGATTCTGACTGGCTGTTGGTTCTCGTGCTCTGATTGGTGGGTAGGGCTGGGATTCTGACTGGCTGTTGGTTCTCGGGCTGTGATTGGTGGTTAGGGCAGGGATTCTGACTGGCTGTTGGTTCTCGTGCTGTGATTGGTGGGTAGGGCTCTGATTCTGGTTGGCTGTTGGTTCTCGGGCTGTGATTGGTGCTTAGGGCTGTGATTCTGATTGGCTGTTGGTTCTCGGGCTGTGATTGGTGGGTAGGGCTGGGATTCTGATTGGCTGTTGGTTCTCGGGCTGTGATTGGTGGGTAGGGCTGGGATTCTGATTGGCTGTTGGTTCTCGGGCTGTGATTGGTGGGTAGGGCTGGGATTCTGATTGACTGTTGGTTCTCGGGCTGTGATTGGTGATTAGGGCTGGGATTCTGATTGGCTGTGGGTTCTCGGGCTCTGATTGGTGGTTAGGGCTGGGATTCTGACTGGCTGTTGGTTCTCGGGCTCTGATTGGTGGTTAGGGCTGGGATTCTGACTGGCTGTTGGTTCTCGGGCTGTGATTGGTGGGTAGGGCTGGGATTCTGATTGGCTGTTGGTTCTCGGGCTGTGATTGGTGGGTAGGGCTGGGATTCTGATTGGCTGTTGGTTCTCGGGCTCTGATTGGTGGGTAGGGCTGGGATTCTGACTGGCTGTTGGTTCTCGGGCTCTGATTGGTGGGTAGGGCTGGGATTCTGACTGGCTGTTGGTTCTCGGGCTCTGATTGGTGGGTAGGGCTGGGATTCTGATTGGCTGTTGGTTCTCGGGCTCTGATTGGTGGGTAGGGCTGGGATTCTGATTGGCTGTTGGTTCTCAGGCTCTGATTGGTGCTTAGGGCTGGGATTCTGATTGGCTGTTGGTTCTCGGGCTATGATTGGTGGTTAGGGCGGGTAGGGCTGGGATTCTGATTGGCTGTTGGTTCTCGTGCTCTGATTGGTGGTTAGGGCTGGGATTCTGACTGGCTGTTGGTTCTCGGGCTCTGATTGGTGGGTAGGGCTGGGATTCTGACTGGCTGTTGGTTCTCGGGCTCTGATTGGTGGGTAGGGCTGGGATTCTGACTGGCTGTTGGTTCTCGGGCTCTGATTGGTGGGTAGGGCTGGGATTCTGACTGGCTGTTGGTTCTCGGGCTCTGATTGGTGGGTAGTGCTGGGATTCTGACTGGCTGTTGGTTCTCGGGCTGTGATTGGTGGTTAGGGCGAGTAGGGCTGGGATTCTGATTGGCTGTTGGTTCTCGGGCTTTGATTGGTGGGTAGGGCTGGGATTCTGATTGGCTGTTGGTTCTCGGGCTCTGATTGGTGGGTAGGGCTGGGATTCTGATTGGCTGTTGGTTCTCGGGCTCTGATTGGTGGTTAGGGCTGGGATTCTGATTGGCTGTTGGTTCTTGGGCTCTGATTGGTGGGTAGGTCTGGGATTCTGACTGGCTGTTGGTTCTCGGGCTCTGATTGGTGGGTAGGGCTGGGATTCTGATTGGCTGTTGGTTCTCGGGCTCTGATTGGTGGATAGGGCTGGGATTCCGACTGCCTGTTGGTTCTCGGGCTCTGATTGGTGGTTAGGGCTCGGATTCTGATTGGCTGTTGGTTCTCGGGCTGTGATTGGTGGTTAGGGCGGGTAGTGCTGGGATTCTGATTGGCTGTTGGTTCTCGGGCTATGATTGGTGGGTAGGGCTGGGATTCTGATTGACTGTTGGTTCTCGGGCTCTGATTGGTGGGTAGGGCTGGGATTCTGATTGGCTGTTGGTTCTCGGGATCTGATTGGTGGTTAGGGCTGGGATTCTGATTGGCTGTTGGTTCTCGGGCTCTGATTGGTGGATAGGGCTGGGATTCTGACTGGCTGTTGGTTCTCGTGCTCTGATTGGTGGGTAGGGCTGGGATTCTGACTGGCTGTTGGTTCTCGGGCTGTGATTGGTGGTTAGGGCGGGTAGGGCTGGGATTCTGATTGGCTGTTGGTTCTCGGGCTCTGATTGGTGGGTAGAGCTGGGATTCTGACTGGCTGTTGGTTCTCGGGCTCTGATTGGTGTGTAGGGCTGGGATTCTGACTGGCTGTTGGTTCTCGGGCTCTGATTGGTGGTTAGGGCTGGGATTCTGATTGGCTGTTGGTTCTCGGGCTGTGATTGGTGGTTAGGGCGGGTAGGGCTGGGATTCTGATTGGCTGTTGGTTCTCGGGCTATGATTGGTGGGTAGGGCTGGGATTCTGATTGACTGTTGGTTCTCGGGCTCTGATTGGTGGGAAGGGCTGGGATTCTGATTGGCTGTTGGTTCTCGGGATCTGATTGGTGGTTAGGGCTTGGATTCTGATTGGCTGTTGGTTCTCGGGCTCTGATTGGTGGGTAGGGCTGGGATTCTGACTGGCTGTTGGTTCTCGGGCTCTGATTGGTGGGTAGAGCTGGGATTCTGACTGGCTGTTGGTTCTCGGGCTTTGATTGGTGGTTAGGGCTGGGATTCTGACTGGCTGTTGGTTCTCGGGCTGTGATTGGTGGTTAGGGCAGGGATTCTGACTGGCTGTTGGTTCTCGTGCTGTGATTGGTGGGTAGGGCTCTGATTCTGGTTGGCTGTTGGTTCTCGGGCTGTGATTGGTGCTGAGGGCTGGGATTCTGATTGGCTGTTGGTTCTCAGGCTGTGATTGGTGGGTAGGGCTGGGATTCTGATTGGCTGTTGGTTCTCGGGCTGTGATTGGTGGGTAGGGCTGGGATTCTGATTGGCTGTTGGTTCTCAGGCTGTGATTGGTGGGTAGGGCTGGGATTCTGATTGACTGTTGGTTCTCGGGCTGTGATTGGTGATTAGGGCTGGGATTCTGATTGGCTGTGGGTTCTCGGGCTCTGATTGGTGGTTAGGGCTGGGATTCTGACTGGCTGTTGGTTCTCGGGCTCTGATTGGTGGTTAGGGCTGGGATTCTGACTGGCTGTTGGTTCTCGGGCTGTGATTGGTGGGTAGGGCTGGGATTCTGATTGGCTGTTGGTTCTCGGGCTCCGATTGGTGGGTAGGGCTGGGATTCTGATTGGCTGTTGGTTCTCGGGCTCTGATTGGTGGGTAGGGCTGGGATTCTGACTGGCTGTTGGTTCTCGGGCTCTGATTGGTGGGTAGGGCTGGGATTCTGACTGGCTGTTGGTTCTCGGGCTGTGATTGGTGGTTAGGGCGGGTAGGGCTGGGATTCTGATTGGCTGTTGGTTCTCGGGCTCTGATTGGTGGGTAGAGCTGGGATTCTGACTGGCTGTTGGTTCTCGGGATCTGATTGGTGGTTAGGGCTGTGATTCTGATTGGCTGTTGGTTCTCGGACTCTGATTGGTGGATAGGGCTGGGATTCTGACTGGCTGTTGGTTCTCGTGCTCTGATTGGTGGGTAGGGCTGGGATTCTGACTGGCTGTTGGTTCTCGGGCTGTGATTGGTGGTTAGGGCGGGTAGGGCTGGGATTCTGATTGGCTGTTGGTTCTCGGGCTCTGATTGGTGGGTAGAGCTGGGATTCTGACTGGCTGTTGGTTCTCGGGCTCTGATTGGTGGTTAGGACTGGGATTCTGACTGGCTGTTGGTTCTCGGGCTCTGATTGGTGGGTAGGGCTGGGTTTCTGACTGGCTGTTGGTTCTCGGGCTCTGATTGGTGGGTAGGGCTGGGATTCTGACTGGCTGTTGGTTCTCGGTCTCTGATTGGTGGGTAGGGCTGGGATTCTGACTGGCTGTTGGTTCTCGGGCTCTGATTGGTGGGTAGGGCTGGGATTCTGACTGGCTGTTGGTTCTCGGGCTCTGATTGGTGGGTAGGGCTGGGATTCTGACTGGCTGTTGGTTCTCGGGCTCTGATTGGTGGGTAGGGCTGGGATTCTGACTGACTGTTGGTTCTCGGGCTCTGATTGGTGGGTAGGGCTGGGATTCTGATTGGCTGTTGGTTCTCGGGATCTGATTGGTGGTTAGGGCTGGGATTCTGATTGGCTGTTGGTTCTCGGGCTGTGATTGGTGGTTAGGGCGGGTAGTGCTGGGATTCTGATTGGCTGTTGGTTCTCGGGCTATGATTGGTGGGTAGGGCTGGGATTCTGATTGGCTGTTGGTTCTCGGGCTCTGATTGGTGGGTAGGGCTGGGATTCTGATTGGCTGTTGGTTCTCGGGCTCTGATTGGTGGTTAGGGCAGGGATTCTGATTGGCTGTTGGTTCTCGGGCTCTGATTGGTGGGTAGGGCTGGGATTCTGACTGCCTGTTGGTTCTCGGGCTCTGATTGGTGGGTAGGGCTGGGATTCTGACTGGCTGTTGGTTCTCGGGCTCTGATTGGTGGTTAGGGCTGGGATTCTGACTGTCTGTTGGTTCTATGGCTGTGATTGGTGGTTAGGGCTGGGATTCTGACTGGCTGTTGGTTCTCGTGCTGTGATTGGTGGGTAGGGCTGGGATTCTGGTTGGCTGTTGGTTCTCGGGCTGTGATTGGTGCTTAGGGCTGGGATTCTGATTGGCTGTTGGTTCTCGGGCTGTGATTGGTGGGTAGACCTGGGATTCTGATTGGCTGTTGGTTCTCGGGCTGTGATTGGTGGGTAGGGCTGGGATTCTGATTGGCTGTTGGTTTTCGGGCTGTGATTGGTGATTAGGGCTGGGATTCTGATTGGCTGTTGGTTCTCGGGCTCTGATTGGTGGTTAGGGCTGGGATTCTGACTGGCTGTTGGTTCTCGGGCTCTGATTGGTGGTTAGGGCTGGGGTTCTGATTGGCTGTTGGTTCTCGGGCTGTGATTGGTGGGTAGGGCTGGGATTCTGATTGGCTGTTGGTTCTCGGGCTCTGATTGGTGGGTAGGGCTGGGATTCTGACTGGCTGTTGGTTCTCGGGCTCTGATTGGTGGGTAGGGCTGGGATTCTGAGTGGCTGTTGGTTCTCAGGTTCTGATTGGTGGGTAGGGATGGGATTCTGATTGGCTGTTGGTTCTCGGGCTCTGATTGGTGCATAGGGCTGGGATTCTGATTGGCTGTTGGTTCTCGGGCTGTGATTGGTGATTAGGGCGGGTAGGGCTGGGATTCTGTTTGGCTGTTGGTTCTCGGGCTCTGATTGGTGGTTAGGGCTGGGATTCTGACTGGCTGTTGGTTCTCGGGCTCAGATTGGTGGGTAGGGCTGGGATTCTGACTGGCTGTTGGTTCTCGGGCTGTGATTGGTGGTTAGGGCGGGTAGGGCTGGGATTCTGATTGGCTGTTGGTTCTCAGGCTCTGATTGGTGGTTGGGGCTGGGATTCTGATTGGCTTTTGGTTCTCGGGCTGTGATTGGTGAGTAGGGCTGGGATTCTGATTGGCTGTTGGTTCTCGGGCTCTGATTGGTGGGTAGGGCTGGGATTTTGATTGGCTGTTGGTTCTCGGGCTGTGATTGGTGGTTAGGGCTGGGATTCTGATTCGCTGTTGGTTCTCGGGCTGTGATTGGTGGGTAGGGCTGGGATTCTGATTGGCTGTTGGTTCTCGGGCTCTGATTGGTGGGTAGGGCTGGAATTCTGATTGGCTGTTGGTTCTTGGGCTCTGATTGGTGGGTAGGGCTGGGATTCTGATTGGCTGTTGGTTCTCGGGCTCTGATTGGTGGTTAGGGCTGGGATTCTTATTGGCTGTTGGTTCTCGGGCTGTGATTGGTGGTTAGGGCGGGTAGGGCTGGGATTCTGATTGGCTGTTGGTTCTCGGGCTCTGATTGGTGGGTAGAGCTGGGATTCTGACTGGCTGTTGGTTCTCGGGCTCTGATTGGTGGTTAGGGCTGGGATTCAACTGGCTGTTGGTTCTCGGGCTCTGATTGGTGGTTAGGGCTGGGATTCTGACTGGCTGTTGGTTCTCGGGCTCTGATTGGTGGTTAGGGCTGGGATTCTGACTGGCTGTTGGTTCTCGTGCTCTGATTGGTGGGTAGGGCTGGGATTCTGACTGGCTGTTGGTTCTCGTGCTCTGATTGGTGGGTAGGGCTGGGATTCTGACTGGCTGTTGGTTCTCGTGCTCTGATTGGTGGGTAGGGCTGGGATTCTGACTGGCTGTTGGTTCTCGGGCTCTGATTGGTGAGTAGGGCTGGGTTTCTGACTGGCTGTTGGTTCTCGGGCTCTGATTGGTGGGTAGGGCTGGGATTCTGACTGGCTGTTGGTTCTCGGGCTCTGATTGGTGGGTAGGGCTGGGATTCTGACTGGCTGTTGGTTCTCGTGCTCTGATTGGTGGGTAGGGCTGGGATTCTGACTGGCTGTTGGTTCTCGGGCTGTGATTGGTGGTTAAGGCGGGTAGGGCTGGGATTCTGATTGGCTGTTGGTTCTCGGGCTCTGATTGGTGGGTAGAGCTGGGATTCTGACTGGCTGTTGGTTCTCGGGCTCTGATTGGTGGTTAGGGCTGGGATTCTGACTGGCTGTTGGTTCTCGGGCTCTGATTGGTGGGTAGGGCTGGGATTCTGACTGGCTGTTGGTTCTCGGGCTCTGATTGGTGGGTAGGGCTGGGATTCTGACTGGCTGTAGGTTCTCGGGCTCTGATTGGTGGGTAGGGCTGGGATTCTGACTGGCTGTTGGTTCTCGGGCTCTGATTGGTGGGTAGGGCTGGGATTCTGACTGGCTGTTGCTTCTCGGGCTCTGATTGGTGGGTAGGGCTGGGATTCTGACTGGCTGTTGGTTCTCGGGCTCTGATTGGTGGGTAGGGCTGGGATTCCGACTGGCTGTTGGTTCTCGGGCTGTGATTGGTGGTTAGGGCTGGGATTCTGATTGGCTGTTGGTTCTCGGGCTGTGATTGGTGGTTAGGGCGGGTAGGGCTGGGATTCTGATTGGCTGTTGGTTCTCGGGCTATGATTGGTGGGTAGGGCTGGGATTCTGATTGACTGTTGGTTCTCGGGCTCTGATTGGTGGGTAGGGCTGGGATTCTGATTGGCTGTTGGTTCTCGGGATCTGATTGGTGGTTAGGGCGCTGATTCTGATTGGCTGTTGGTTCTCGGGCTCTGATTGGTGGTTAGGGCTGGGATTCTGACTGGCTGTTGGTTCTGGTGCTCTGATTGGTGGGTAGGGCTGGGATTCTGACTGGCTGTTGGTTCTCGGGCTGTGATTGGTGGTTAGGGCGGGTAGGGCTGGGATTCTGATTGGCTGTTGGTTCTCGGGCTCTGATTGGTGGGTAGAGCTGGGATTCTGACTGGCTGTTGGTTCTCGGGCTCTGATTGGTGGTTAGGGCTGGGATTCTGACTGGCTGTTGGTTCTCGGGCTCTGATTGGTGGTTAGGGCTGGGATTCTGACTGGCTGTTGGTTCTCATGCTCTGATTGGTGGGTAGGGCTGGGATTCTGACTGGCTGTTGGTTCTCGTGCTCTGATTGGTGGGTAGGGCTGGGATTCTGACTGGCTGTTGGTTCTCGGGCTGTGATTGGTGGTTAGGGCAGGGATTCTGACTGGCTGTTGGTTCTCGTGCTGTGATTGGTGGGTAGGGCTCTGATTCTGGTTGGCTGTTGGTTCTCGGGCTGTGATTGGTGCTTAGGGCTGTGATTCTGATTGGCTGTTGGTTCTCGGGCTGTGATTGGTGGGTAGGGCTGGGATTCTGATTGGCTGTTGGTTCTCGGGCTGTGATTGGTGGGTAGGGCTGGGATTCTGATTGGCTGTTGGTTCTCCGGCTGTGATTGGTGGGTAGGGCTGGGATTCTGATTGACTGTTGGTTCTCGGGCTGTGATTGGTGATTAGGGCTGGGATTCTGATTGGCTGTGGGTTCTCGGGCTCTAATTGGTGGTTAGGGCTAGGATTCTGACTGGCTGTTGGTTCTCGGGCTCTGATTGGTGGTTAGGGCTGGGATTCTGACTGGCTGTTGGTTCTCGGGCTGTGATTGGTGGGTAGGGCTGGGATTCTGATTGGCTGTTGGTTCTCGGGCTCTGATTGGTGGGTAGGGCTGGGATTCTGATTGGCTGTTGGTTCTCGGGCTCTGATTGGTGGGTAGTGCTGGGATTCTGACTGGCTGTTGGTTCTCGGGCTCTGATTGGTGGGTAGGGCTGGGATTCTGACTGGCTGTTGGTTCTCGGGCTCTGATTGGTGGGTAGGGCTGGGATTCTGATTGGCTGTTGGTTCTCGGGCTCTGATTGGTGGGTAGGGCTGGGATTCTGATTGGCTGTTGGTTCTCAGGCTCTGATTGGTGCTTAGGGCTGGGATTCTGATTGGCTGTTGGTTATCGGGCTATGATTGGTGGTTAGGGCGGGTAGGGCTGGGATTCTGATTGGCTGTTGGTTCTCGTGCTCTGATTGGTGGTTAGGGCTGGGATTCTGACTGGCTGTTGGTTCTCGGGCTCTGATTGGTGGGTAGGGCTGGGATTCTGACTGGCTGTTGGTTCTCGGGCTCTGATTGGTGGGTAGGGCTGGGATTCTGACTGGCTGTTGGTTCTCGGGCTCTGATTGGTGGGTAGGGCTGGGATTCTGACTGGCTATTGGTTCTCGGGCTCTGATTGGTGGGTAGTGCTGGGATTCTGACTGGCTGTTGGTTCTCGGGCTGTGATTGGTGGTTAGGGCGAGTAGGGCTGGGATTCTGATTGGCTGTTGGTTCTCGGGCTTTGATTGGTGGGTAGGGCTGGGATTCTGATTGGCTGTTGGTTCTCGGGCTCTGATTGGTGGGTAGGGCTGGGATTCTGATTGGCTGTTGGTTCTCGGGCTCTGATTGGTGGTTAGGGCTGGGATTCTGATTGGCTGTTGGTTCTTGGGCTCTGATTGGTGGGTAGGTCTGGGATTCTGACTGGCTGTTGGTTCTCGGGCTCTGATTGGTGGGTAGGGCTGGGATTCTGATTGGCTGTTGGTTCTCGGGCTCTGATTGGTGGGTAGGGCTGGGATTCCGACTGGCTGTTGGTTCTCGGGCTCTGATTGGTGGTTAGGGCTCGGATTCTGATTGGCTGTTGGTTCGCGGGCTGTGATTGGTGGTTAGGGCGGGTAGTGCTGGGATTCTGATTGGCTGTTGGTTCTCGGGCTATGATTGGTGGGTAGGGCTGGGATTCTGATTGACTGTTGGTTCTCGGGCTCTGATTGGTGGGTAGGGCTGGGATTCTGATTGGCTGTTGGTTCTCGGGATCTGATTGGTGGTTAGGGCTGGGATTCTGACTGGCTGTTGGTTCTCGGGCTCTGATTGGTGGATAGGGCTGGGATTCTGACTGGCTGTTGGTTCTCGTGCTCTGATTGGTGGGTAGGGCTGGGATTCTGACTGGCTGTTGGTTCTCGGGCTGTGATTGGTGGTTAGGGCGGGTAGGGCTGGGATTCTGATTGGCTGTTGGTTCTCGGGCTCTGATTGGTGGGTAGAGCTGGGATTCTGACTGGCTGTTGGTTCTCGGGCTCTGATTGGTGTGTAGGGCCGGGATTCTGACTGGCTGTTGGTTCTCGGGCTCTGATTGGTGGTTAGGGCTGGGATTCTGATTGGCTGTTGGTTCTCGGGCTCTGATTGGTGGTTAGGGCGGGTAGGGCTGGGATTCTGATTGGCTGTTGGTTCTCGGGCTGTGATTGGTGGGTAGGGCTGGGATTCTGATTGACTGTTGGTTCTCGGGCTCTGATTGGTGGGAAGGGCTGGGATTCTGATTGGCTGTTGGTTCTCGGGATCTGATTGGTGGTTAGGGCTTGGATTCTGATTGGCTGTTGGTTCTCGGGCTCTGATTGGTGGGTAGGGCTGGGATTCTGACTGGCTGTTGGTTCTCGGGCTCTGATTGGTGGGTAGAGCTGGGATTCTGACTGGCTGTTGGTTCTCGGGCTTTGATTGGTGGTTAGGGCTGGGATTCTGACTGGCTGTTGGTTCTCAGGCTGTGATTGGTGGGTAGGGCTGGGATTCTGATTGGCTGTTGGTTCTCGGGCTGTGATTGGTGGGTAGGGCTGGGATTCTGATTGGCTGTTGGTTCTCAGGCTGTGATTGGTGGGTAGGGCTGGGATTCTGATTGACTGTTGGTTCTCGGGCTGTGATTGGTGATTAGGGCTGGGATTCTGATTGGCTGTGGGTTCTCGGGCTCTGATTGGTGGTTAGGGCTGGGATTCTGACTGGCTGTTGGTTCTCGGGCTCTGATTGGTGGTTAGGGCTGGGATTCTGACTGGCTGTTGGTTCTCGGGCTGTGATTGGTGGGTAGGGCTGGGATTCTGATTGGCTGTTGGTTCTCGGGCTCCGATTGGTGGGTAGGGCTGGGATTCTGATTGGCTGTTGGTTCTCGGGCTCTGATTGGTGGGTAGGGCTGGGATTCTGACTGGCTGTTGGTTCTCGGGCTCTGATTGGTGGGTAGGGCTGGGATTCTGACTGGCTGTTGGTTCTCGGGCTGTGATTGGTGGTTAGGGTGGGTAGGGCTGGGATTCTGATTGGCTGTTGGTTCTCGGGCTCTGATTGGTGGGTAGAGCTGGGATTCTGACTGGCTGTTGGTTCTCGGGATCTGATTGGTGGTTAGGGCTGTGATTCTGATTGGCTGTTGGTTCTCGGACTCTGATTGGTGGATAGGGCTGGGATTCTGACTGGCTGTTGGTTCTCGTGCTCTGATTGGTGGGTAGGGCTGGGATTCTGACTGGCTGTTGGTTCTCGGGCTGTGATTGGTGGTTAGGGCGGGTAGGGCTGGGATTCTGATTGGCTGTTGGTTCTCGGGCTCTGATTGGTGGGTAGAGCTGGGATTCTGACTGGCTGTTGGTTCTCGGGCTCTGATTGGTGGTTAGGGCTGGGATTCTGACTGGCTGTTGGTTCTCGGGCTCTGATTGGTGGGTAGGGCTGGGATTCTGACTGGCTGTTGGTTCTCGGGCTCTGATTGGTGGGTAGGGCTGGGATTCTGACTGGCTGTTGGTTCTCGGGCTCTGATTGGTGGGTAGGGCTGGGATTCTGACTGGCTGTTGGTTCTCGGGCTCTGATTGGTGGGTAGGGCTGGGATTCTGACTGGCTGTTGGTTCTCGGGCTCTGATTGGTGGGTAGGGCTGGGATTCTGACTGGCTGTTGGTTCTCGGGCTCTGATTGGTGGGTAGGGCTGGGATTCTGACTGACTGTTGGTTCTCGGGCTCTGATTGGTGGGTAGGGCTGGGATTCTGACTGGCTGTTGGTTCTCGGGATCTGATTGGTGGTTAGGGCTGGGATTCTGATTGGCTGTTGGTTCTCGGGCTCTGATTGGTGGGTAGGGCTGGGATTCTGACTGGCTGTTGGTTCTCGGGCTCTGATTGGTGGGTAGGGCTGGGATTCTGACTGGCTGTTGGTTCTCGGGCTCTGATTGGTGGTTAGGGCTGGGATTCTGACTGGCTGTTGGTTTTCGGGCTGTGATTGGTGGTTAGGGCAGGGATTCTGACTGGCTGTTGGTTCTCGTGCTGTGATTGGTGGGTAGGGCTCTGATTCTGGTTGGCTGTTGGTTCTCGGGCTGTGATTGGTGCTTAGGGCTGGGATTCTGATTGGCTGTTGGTTCTCGGGCTGTGATTGGTGGGTAGGGCTGGGATTCTGATTGGCTGTTGGTTCTCGGGCTGTGATTGGTGGGTAGGGCGGGTAGGGCTGGGATTCTGATTGGCTGTTGGTTCTCGGGCTCTGATTGGTGGTTAGGGCTGGGATTCTGACTGGCTGTTGGTTCTCGGGCTCTGATTGGTGGGTAGGGCTGGGATTCTGACTGGCTGTTGGTTCTCGGGATCTGATTGGTGGTTAGGGCTGGGATTCTGATTGGCTGTTGGTTCTCGGGCTCTGATTGGTGGGTAGGGCTGGGATTCTGACTGGCTGTTGGTTCTCGGGCTCTGATTGGTGGGTAGGGCTGGGATTCTGACTGGCTGTTGGTTCTCGGGCTCTGATTGGTGGTTAGGGCTGGGATTCTGACTGGCTGTTGGTTTTCGGGCTGTGATTGGTGGTTAGGGCAGGGATTCTGACTGGCTGTTGGTTCTCGGGCTCTGATTGGTGGTTAGGGCTGGGATTCTGACTGGCTGTTGGTTCTCATGCTCTGATTGGTGGGTAGGGCTGGGATTCTGACTGGCTGTTGGTTCTCGTGCTCTGATTGGTGGGTAGGGCTGGGATTCTGACTGGCTGTTGGTTCTCGGGCTGTGATTGGTGGTTAGGGCAGGGATTCTGACTGGCTGTTGGTTCTCGTGCTGTGATTGGTGGGTAGGGCTCTGATTCTGGTTGGCTGTTGGTTCTCGGGCTGTGATTGGTGCTTAGGGCTGTGATTCTGATTGGCTGTTGGTTCTCGGGCTGCGATTGGTGGGTAGGGCTGGGATTCTGATTGGCTGTTGGTTCTCGGGCTGTGATTGGTGGGTAGGGCTGGGATTCTGATTGGCTGTTGGTTCTCGGGCTGTGATTGGTGGGTAGGGCTGGGATTCTGATTGACTGTTGGTTCTCGGGCTGTGATTGGTGATTAGGGCTGGGATTCTGATTGGCTGTGGGTTCTCGGGCTCTAATTGGTGGTTAGGGCTAGGATTCTGACTGGCTGTTGGTTCTCGGGCTCTGATTGGTGGTTAGGGCTGGGATTCTGACTGGCTGTTGGTTCTCGGGCTGTGATTGGTGGGTAGGGCTGGGATTCTGATTGGCTGTTGGTTCTCGGGCTCTGATTGGTGGGTAGGGCTGGGATTCTGATTGGCTGTTGGTTCTCGGGCTCTGATTGGTGGGTAGTGCTGGGATTCTGACTGGCTGTTGGTTCTCGGGCTCTGATTGGTGGGTAGGGCTGGGATTCTGACTGGCTGTTGGTTCTCGGGCTCTGATTGGTGGGTAGGGCTGGGATTCTGATTGGCTGTTGGTTCTCGGGCTCTGATTGGTGGGTAGGGCTGGGATTCTGATTGGCTGTTGGTTCTCAGGCTCTGATTGGTGCTTAGGGCTGGGATTCTGATTGGCTGTTGGTTATCGGGCTATGATTGGTGGTTAGGGCGGGTAGGGCTGTGATTCTGATTGGCTGTTGGTTCTCGTGCTCTGATTGGTGGTTAGGGCTGGGATTCTGACTGGCTGTTGGTTCTCGGGCTCTGATTGGTGGGTAGGGCTGGGATTCTGACTGGCTGTTGGTTCTCGGGCTCTGATTGGTGGGTAGGGCTGGGATTCTGACTGGCTGTTGGTTCTCGGGCTCTGATTGGTGGGTAGGGCTGGGATTCTGACTGGCTATTGGTTCTCGGGCTCTGATTGGTGGGTAGTGCTGGGATTCTGACTGGCTGTTGGTTCTCGGGCTGTGATTGGTGGTTAGGGCGAGTAGGGCTGGGATTCTGATTGGCTGTTGGTTCTCGGGCTTTGATTGGTGGGTAGGGCTGGGATTCTGATTGGCTGTTGGTTCTCGGGCTCTGATTGGTGGGTAGGGCTGGGATTCTGATTGGCTGTTGGTTCTCGGGCTCTGATTGGTGGTTAGGGCTGGGATTCTGATTGGCTGTTGGTTCTTGGGCTCTGATTGGTGGGTAGGTCTGGGATTCTGACTGGCTGTTGGTTCTCGGGCTCTGATTGGTGGGTAGGGCTGGGATTCTGATTGGCTGTTGGTTCTCGGGCTCTGATTGGTGGGTAGGGCTGGGATTCCGACTGGCTGTTGGTTCTCGGGCTCTGATTGGTGGTTAGGGCTCGGATTCTGATTGGCTGTTGGTTCGCGGGCTGTGATTGGTGGTTAGGGCGGGTAGTGCTGGGATTCTGATTGGCTGTTGGTTCTCGGGCTATGATTGGTGGGTAGGGCTGGGATTCTGATTGACTGTTGGTTCTCGGGCTCTGATTGGTGGGTAGGGCTGGGATTCTGATTGGCTGTTGGTTCTCGGGATCTGATTGGTGGTTAGGGCTGGGATTCTGACTGGCTGTTGGTTCTCGGGCTCTGATTGGTGGATAGGGCTGGGATTCTGACTGGCTGTTGGTTCTCGTGCTCTGATTGGTGGGTAGGGCTGGGATTCTGACTGGCTGTTGGTTCTCGGGCTGTGATTGGTGGTTAGGGCGGGTAGGGCTGGGATTCTGATTGGCTGTTGGTTCTCGGGCTCTGATTGGTGGGTAGAGCTGGGATTCTGACTGGCTGTTGGTTCTCGGGCTCTGATTGGTGTGTAGGGCCGGGATTCTGACTGGCTGTTGGTTCTCGGGCTCTGATTGGTGGTTAGGGCTGGGATTCTGATTGGCTGTTGGTTCTCGGGCTCTGATTGGTGGTTAGGGCGGGTAGGGCTGGGATTCTGATTGGCTGTTGGTTCTCGGGCTATGATTGGTGGGTAGGGCTGGGATTCTGATTGACTGTTGGTTCTCGGGCTCTGATTGGTGGGAAGGGCTGGGATTCTGATTGGCTGTTGGTTCTCGGGATCTGATTGGTGGTTAGGGCTTGGATTCTGATTGGCTGTTGGTTCTCGGGCTCTGATTGGTGGGTAGGGCTGGGATTCTGACTGGCTGTTGGTTCTCGGGCTCTGATTGGTGGGTAGAGCTGGGATTCTGACTGGCTGTTGGTTCTCGGGCTTTGATTGGTGGTTAGGGCTGGGATTCTGACTGGCTGTTGGTTCTCAGGCTGTGATTGGTGGGTAGGGCTGGGATTCTGATTGGCTGTTGGTTCTCGGGCTGTGATTGGTGGGTAGGGCTGGGATTCTGATTGGCTGTTGGTTCTCAGGCTGTGATTGGTGGGTAGGGCTGGGATTCTGATTGACTGTTGGTTCTCGGGCTGTGATTGGTGATTAGGGCTGGGATTCTGATTGGCTGTGGGTTCTCGGGCTCTGATTGGTGGTTAGGGCTGGGATTCTGACTGGCTGTTGGTTCTCGGGCTCTGATTGGTGGTTAGGGCTGGGATTCTGACTGGCTGTTGGTTCTCGGGCTGTGATTGGTGGGTAGGGCTGGGATTCTGATTGGCTGTTGGTTCTCGGGCTCCGATTGGTGGGTAGGGCTGGGATTCTGATTGGCTGTTGGTTCTCGGGCTCTGATTGGTGGGTAGGGCTGGGATTCTGACTGGCTGTTGGTTCTCGGGCTCTGATTGGTGGGTAGGGCTGGGATTCTGACTGGCTGTTGGTTCTCGGGCTGTGATTGGTGGTTAGGGTGGGTAGGGCTGGGATTCTGATTGGCTGTTGGTTCTCGGGCTCTGATTGGTGGGTAGAGCTGGGATTCTGACTGGCTGTTGGTTCTCTGGATCTGATTGGTGGTTAGGGCTGTGATTCTGATTGGCTGTTGGTTCTCGGACTCTGATTGGTGGATAGGGCTGGGATTCTGACTGGCTGTTGGTTCTCGTGCTCTGATTGGTGGGTAGGGCTGGGATTCTGACTGGCTGTTGGTTCTCGGGCTGTGATTGGTGGTTAGGGGGGGTAGGGCTGGGATTCTGATTGGCTGTTGGTTCTCGGGCTCTGATTGGTGGGTAGAGCTGGGATTCTGACTGGCTGTTGGTTCTCGGGCTCTGATTGGTGGTTAGGGCTGGGATTCTGACTGGCTGTTGGTTCTCGGGCTCTGATTGGTGGGTAGGGCTGGGATTCTGACTGGCTGTTGGTTCTCGGGCTCTGATTGGTGGGTAGGGCTGGGATTCTGACTGGCTGTTGGTTCTCGGGCTCTGATTGGTGGGTAGGGCTGGGATTCTGACTGGCTGTTGGTTCTCGGGCTCTGATTGGTGGGTAGGGCTGGGATTCTGACTGGCTGTTGGTTCTCGGGCTCTGATTGGTGGGTAGGGCTGGGATTCTGACTGGCTGTTGGTTCTCGGGCTCTGATTGGTGGGTAGGGCTGGGATTCTGACTGACTGTTGGTTCTCGGGCTCTGATTGGTGGGTAGGGCTGGGATTCTGACTGGCTGTTGGTTCTCGGGATCTGATTGGTGGTTAGGGCTGGGATTCTGATTGGCTGTTGGTTCTCGGGCTCTGATTGGTGGGTAGGGCTGGGATTCTGACTGGCTGTTGGTTCTCGGGCTCTGATTGGTGGGTAGGGCTGGGATTCTGACTGGCTGTTGGTTCTCGGGCTCTGATTGGTGGTTAGGGCTGGGATTCTGACTGGCTGTTGGTTTTCGGGCTGTGATTGGTGGTTAGGGCAGGGATTCTGACTGGCTGTTGGTTCTCGTGCTGTGATTGGTGGGTAGGGCTCTGATTCTGGTTGGCTGTTGGTTCTCGGGCTGTGATTGGTGCTTAGGGCTGGGATTCTGATTGGCTGTTGGTTCTCGGGCTGTGATTGGTGGGTAGGGCTGGGATTCTGATTGGCTGTTGGTTCTCGGGCTGTGATTGGTGGGTAGGGCGGGTAGGGCTGGGATTCTGATTGGCTGTTGGTTCTCGGGCTCTGATTGGTGGTTAGGGCTGGGATTCTGACTGGCTGTTGGTTCTCGGGCTCTGATTGGTGGGTAGGGCTGGGATTCTGACTGGCTGTTGGTTCTCGGGATCTGATTGGTGGTTAGGGCTGGGATTCTGATTGGCTGTTGGTTCTCGGGCTCTGATTGGTGGGTAGGGCTGGGATTCTGACTGGCTGTTGGTTCTCGGGCTCTGATTGGTGGGTAGGGCTGGGATTCTGACTGGCTGTTGGTTCTCGGGCTCTGATTGGTGGTTAGGGCTGGGATTCTGACTGGCTGTTGGTTTTCGGGCTGTGATTGGTGGTTAGGGCAGGGATTCTGACTGGCTGTTGGTTCTCGTGCTCTGATTGGTGGGTAGGGCTCTGATTCTGGTTGGCTGTTGGTTCTCGGGCTGTGATTGGTGCTTAGGGCTGGGATTCTGATTGGCTGTTGGTTCTCGGGCTGTGATTGGTGGGTAGGGCTGGGATTCTGATTGGCTGTTGGTTCTCGGGCTGTGATTGGTGGGTAGGGCTGGGATTCTGATTGGCTGTTGGTTCTCGGGCTGTGATTGGTGGGTAGGGCTGGGATTCTGATTGACTGTTGGTTCTCGGGCTGTGATTGGTGATTAGGGCTGGGATTCTGATTGGCTGTGGGTTCTCGGGCTCTGATTGGTGGTTAGGGCTGGGATTCTGACTGGCTGTTGGTTCTCGGGCTCTGATTGGTGGTTAGGGCTGGGATTCTGTCTGGCTGTTGGTTCTCGGGCTGTGATTGGTGGGTAGGGCTGGGATTCTGATTGGCTGTTGGTTCTCGGGCTCTGATTGGTGGGTAGGGCTGGGATTCTGACTGGCTGTTGGTTCTCGTGCTCTGATTGGTGGGTAGGGCTGGGATTCTGACTGGCTGTTGGTTCTCGGGCTGTGATTGGTGGTTAGGGCAGGGATTCTGACTGGCTGTTGGTTCTCGTGCTGTGATTGGTGGGTAGGGCTCTGATTCTGGTTGGCTGTTGGTTCTCGGGCTGTGATTGGTGCTTAGGGCTGGGATTCTGATTGGCTGTTGGTTCTCGGGCTGTGATTGGTGGGTAGGTCTGGGATTCTGATTGGCTGTTGGTTCTCGGGCTGTGATTGGTGGGTAGGGCTGGGATTCTGATTGGCTGTTGGTTCTCGGGCTGTGATTGGTGGGTAGGGCTGGGATTCTGATTGACTGTTGGTTCTCGGGCTGTGATTGGTGATTAGGGCTGGGATTCTGATTGGCTGTGGGTTCTCGGGCTCTGATTGGTGGTTAGGGCTAGGATTCTGACTGGCTGTTGGGTCTCGGGCTCTGATTGGTGGTTAGGGCTGGAATTCTGACTGGCTGTTGGTTCTCGGGCTGTGATTGGTCTGTAAGGCTGGGATTCTGATTGGCTGTTGGTTCTCGGGCTCTGATTGGTGGGTAGGGCTGGGATTCTGATTGGCTGTTGGTTCTCGGGCTCTGATTGGTGGGTAGGGCTGGGATTCTGACTGGCTGTTGGTTCTCGGGCTCTGATTGGTGGGTAGGGCTGGGATTCTGACTGGCTGTTGGTTTTTGGGCTCTGATTGGTGGGTAGGGCTGGGATTCTGATTGGCTGTTGGTTCTCGGGCTCTGATTGGTGGGTAGGGCTGGGATTCTGATTGGCTGTTGGTTCTCAGGCTCTGATTGGTGCTTAGGGCTGGGATTCTGATTGGCTGTTGGTTCTCGGGCTGTGATTGGTGGTTAGTGCGGGTAGGGCTGGGATTCTGATTGGCTGTTGGTTCTCGGGCTCTGATTGGTGGTTAGGGCTGGGATTCTGACTGGCTGTTGGTTCTCGGGCTCTGATTGGTGGGTAGGGCTGGGATTCTGACTGGCTGTTGGTTCTCGGGCTCTGATTGGTGGGTAGGGCTGGGATTCTGACTGGCTGTTGGTTCTCGGGCTCTGATTGGTGGGTAGGGCTGGGATTCTGACTGGCTGTTGGTTCTCGGGCTCTGATTGGTGGGTAGTGCTGGGATTCTGACTGGCTGTTGGTTCTCGGGCTGTGATTGGTGGTTAGGGCGAGTAGGGCTGGGATTCTGATTGGCTGTTGGTTCTCGGGCTTTGATTGGTGGGTAGGGCTGGGATTCTGATTGGCTGTTGGTTCTCGGGCTCTGATTGGTGGGTAGGGCTGGGATTCTGATTGGCTGTTGGTTCTCGGGCTCTGATTGGTGGTTAGGGCTGGGATTCTGATTGGCTGTTGGTTCTTGGGCTCTGATTGGTGGGTAGGTCTGGGATTCTGACTGGCTGTTGGTTCTCGGGCTCTGATTGGTGGGTAGGGCTGGGATTCTGATTGGCTGTTGGTTCTCGGGCTCTGATTGGTGGGTAGGGCTGGGATTCCGACTGGCTGTTGGTTCTCGGGCTCTGATTGGTGGTTAGGGCTCGGATTCTGACTGGCTGTTGGTTCTCGGGCTGTGATTGGTGGTTAGGGCGAGTAGGGCTGGGATTCTGACTGGCTGTTGGTTCTCGGGATCTGATTGGTGGTTAGGGCTGGGATTCTGATTGGCTGTTGGTTCTCGGGCTCTGATTGGTGGGTAGGGCTGGGATTCTGATTGACTGTTGGTTCTCGGGCTCTGATTGGTGGGTAGGGCTGGGATTCTGATTGGCTGTTGGTTCTCGGGATCTGATTGGTGGTTAGGGCTGGGATTCTGATTGGCTGTTGGTTCTCGGGCTCTGATTGGTGGATAGGGCTGGGATTCTGACTGGCTGTTGGTTCTCGTGCTCTGATTGGTGGGTAGGGCTGGGATTCTGACTGGCTGTTGGTTCTCGGGCTGTGATTGGTGGTTAGGGCGGGTAGGGCTGGGATTCTGATTGGCTGTTGGTTCTCGGGCTCTGATTGGTGGATAGAGCTGGGATTCTGACTGGCTGTTGGTTCTCGGGCTCTGATTGGTGTGTAGGGCTGGGATTCTGACTGGCTGTTGGTTCTCGGGCTCTGATTGGTGGTTAGGGCTGGGATTCTGATTGGCTGTTGGTTCTCGGGCTGTGATTGGTGGTTAGGGCGGGTAGGGCTGGGATTCTGATTGGCTGTTGGTTCTCGGGCTATGATTGGTGGGTAGGGCTGGGATTCCGATTGACTGTTGGTTCTCGGGCTCTGATTGGTGGGAAGGGCTGGGATTCTGATTGGCTGTTGGTTCTCGGGATCTGATTGGTGGTTAGGGCTTGGATTCTGATTGGCTGTTGGTTCTCGGGCTCTGATTGGTGGGTAGGGCTGGGATTCTGACTGGCTGTTGGTTCTCGGGCTCTGATTGGTGGGTAGAGCTGGGATTCTGACTGGCTGTTGGTTCTCGGGCTTTGATTGGTGGTTAGGGCTGGGATTCTGACTGGCTGTTGGTTCTCGGGCTGTGATTGGTGGTTAGGGCAGGGATTCTGACTGGCTGTTGGTTCTCGTGCTGTGATTGGTGGGTAGGGCTCTGATTCTGGTTTGCTGTTGGTTCTCGGGCTGTGATTGGTGCTTAGGGCTGGGATTCTGATTGGCTGTTGGTTCTCAGGCTGTGATTGGTGGGTAGGGCTGGGATTCTGATTGGCTGTTGGTTCTCGGGCTGTGATTGGTGGGTAGGGCTGGGATTCTGATTGGCTGTTGGTTCTCAGGCTGTGATTGGTGGGTAGGGCTGGGATTCTGATTGACTGTTGGTTCTCGGGCTGTGATTGGTGATTAGGGCTGGGATTCTGATTGGCTGTGGGTTCTCGGGCTCTGATTGGTGGTTAGGGCTGGGATTCTGACTGGCTGTTGGTTCTCGGGCTCTGATTGGTGGTTAGGGCTGGGATTCTGACTGGCTGTTGGTTCTCGGGCTGTGATTGGTGGGTAGGGCTGGGATTCTGATTGGCTGTTGGTTCTCGGGCTCCGATTGGTGGGTAGGGCTGGGATTCTGATTGGCTGTTGGTTCTCGGGCTCTGATTGGTGGGTAGGGCTGGGATTCTGACTGGCTGTTGGTTCTCGGGCTCTGATTGGTGGGTAGGGCTGGGATTCTGACTGGCTGTTGGTTCTCGGGCTGTGATTGGTGGTTAGGGCGGGTAGGGCTGGGATTCTGATTGGCTGTTGGTTCTCGGGCTCTGATTGGTGGGTAGAGCTGGGATTCTGACTGGCTGTTGGTTCTCGGGATCTGATTGGTGGTTAGGGCTGTGATTCTGATTGGCTGTTGGTTCTCGGGGCTCTGATTGGTGGATAGGCCTGGGATTCTGACTGGCTGTTGGTTCTCGTGCTCTGATTGGTGGGTAGGGCTGGGATTCTGACTGGCTGTTGGTTCTCGGGCTGTGATTGGTGGTTAGGGCGGGTAGGGCTGGGATTCTGATTGGCTGTTGGTTCTCGGGCTCTGATTGGTGGGTAGAGCTGGGATTCTGACTGGCTGTTGGTTCTCGGGCTCTGATTGGTGGTTAGGGCTGGGATTCTGACTGGCTGTTGGTTCTCGGGCTCTGATTGGTGGGTAGGGCTGGGGATTCTGACTGGCTGTTGGTTCTCGTGCTCTGATTGGTGGGTAGGGCTGGGATTCTGACTGGCTGTTGGTTCTCGGGCTCTGATTGGTGGGTAGGGCTGGGATTCTGACTGGCTGTTGGTTCTCGGGCTCTGATTGGTGGGTAGGGCTGGGATTCTGACTGGCTGTTGGTTCTCGGGCTCTGATTGGTGGGTAGGGCTGGGATTCTGACTGGCTGTTGGTTCTCGGGCTCTGATTGGTGGGTAGGGCTGGGATTCTGACTGGCTGTTGGTTCTCGGGCTCTGATTGGTGGGTAGGGCTGGGATTCTGATTGGCTGTTGGTTCTCGGGATCTGATTGGTGGTTAGGGCTGGGATTCTGAATGGCTGTTGGTTCTCGGGCTCTGATTGGTGGGTAGGGCTGGGATTCTGACTGGCTGTTGGTTCTCGGGCTCTGATTGGTGGGTAGGGTTGGGATTCTGACTGGCTGTTGGTTCTCGGGCTCTGATTGGTGGTTAGGGCTGGGATTCTGACTGGCTGTTGGTTTTCGGGCTGTGATTGGTGGTTAGGGCAGGGATTCTGACTGGCTGTTGGTTCTCGTGCTGTGATTGGTGGGTAGGGCTCTGATTCTGGTTGGCTGTTGGTTCTCGGGCTGTGATTGGTGCTTAGGGCTGGGATTCTGATTGGCTGTTGGTTCTCGGGCTGTGATTGGTGGGTAGGGCGGGTAGGGCTGGGATTCTGATTGGCTGTTGGTTCTCGGGCTCTGATTGGTGGGTAGGGCTGGGATTCTGATTGGCTGTTGGTTCTCGGGCTCTGATTGGTGGGTAGGGCTGGGATTCTGATTGGCTGTTGGTTCTCGTGCTCTGATTGGTGGTTAGGGCTGGGATTCTGACTGGCTGTTGGTTCTCGGGCTCTGATTGGTGGTTAGGGCTGGGATTCTGACTGGCTGTTGGTTCTCGGGCTGTGATTGGTGGGTAGGGCTGGGATTCTGATTGGCTGTTGGTTCTCGGGCTCTGATTGGTGGGTAGGGCTGGGATTCTGACTGGCTGTTGGTTCTCGGGCTCTGATTGGTGGGTAGGGCTGGATTTCATACTGGCTGTTGGTTCTCGGGCTCTGATTGGTGGGTAGGGCTGGGATTCTGACTGGCTGTTGGTTCTCTGGCTCTGATTAGTGGGTAGGGCTGGGATTCTGATTGGCTGTTGGTTCTCGGGCTCTGATTGGTGGGTAGGGCTGGGATTGTGATTGGCTGTTGGTTCTCGGGCTCTGATTTGTGCTTAGGGCTGGGATTCTGATTGGCTGTTGGTTCTCGGGCTGTGATTGGTGGTTAGGGCGGGTAGGGCTGGGATTCTGATTGGCTGTTGGTTCTCGGGCTCTGATTGGTGGTTAGGGCTGGGATTCTGACTGGCTGTTGGTTCTCGGGCTCTGATTGGTGGGTAGGGCTGGGATTCTGACTGGCTGTTGGTTCTCGGGCTCTGATTGGTGGGTAGGGCTGGGATTCTGACTGGCTGTTGGTTCTCGGGCTCTGATTGGTGGGTAGGGCTGGGATTCTGACTGGCTGTTGGTTCTCGGGCTCTGATTGGTGGGTAGTGCTGGGATTCTGACTGGCTGTTGGTTCTCGGGCTGTGATTGGTTGTTAGGGCGAGTAGGGCTGGGATTCTGATTGGCTGTTGGTTCTCGGGCTTTGATTGGTGGGTAGGGCTGGGTTTCTGATTGGCTGTTGGTTCTCGGGCTCTGATTGGTGGGTAGGGCTGGGATTCTGATTGGCTGCTGGTTCTCGGGCTCTGATTGGTGGTTAGGGCTGGGATTCTGATTGGCTGTTGGTTCTTGGGCTCTGATTGGTGGGTAGGTCTAGGATTCTGACTGGCTGTTGGTTCTCGGGCTCTGATTGGTGGGTAGGGCTGGGATTCTGACTGGCTGTTGGTTCTCGGGCTCTGATTGGTGGGTAGGGCTGGGATTCCGACTGGCTGTTGGTTCTCGGGCTCTTATTGGTGGTTAGGGCTGGGATTCTGATTGGCTGTTGGTTCTCGGGCTGTGATTGGTGGTTAGGGCGGGTAGTGCTGGGATTCTGATTGGCTGTTGGTTCTCGGGCTATGATTGGTGGGTAGGGCTGGGATTCTGATTGACTGTTGGTTTTCGGGCTGTGATTGGTGGTTAGGGCAGGGATTCTGACTGGCTGTTGGTTCTCGTGCTGTGATTGGTGGGTAGGGCTCTGATTCTGGTTGGCTGTTGGTTCTCGGGCTGTGATTGGTGCTTAGGGCTGGGATTCTGATTGGCTGTTGGTTCTCGGGCTGTGATTGGTGGGTAGGGCTGGGATTCTGATTGGCTGTTGGTTCTCGGGCTGTGATTGGTGGGTAGGGCTGGGATTCTGATTGGCTGTTGGTTCTCGGGCTGTGATTGGTGGGTAGGGCTGGGATTCTGATTGACTGTTGGTTCTCGGGCTGTGATTGGTGATTAGGGCTGGGATTCTGATTGGCTGTGGGTTCTCGGGCTCTGATTGGTGGTTAGGGCTGGGATTCTGACTGGCTGTTGGTTCTCGGGCTCTGATTGGTGGTTAGGGCTGGGATTCTGACTGGCTGTTGGTTCTCGGGCTGTGATTGGTGGGTAGGGCTGGGATTCTGATTGGCTGTTGGTTCTCGGGCTCTGATTGGTGGGTAGGGCTGGGATTCTGACTGGCTGTTGGTTCTCGGGCTCTGATTGGTGGGTAGGGCTGGGTTTCTGACTGGCTGTTGGTTCTCGGGCTCTGATTGGTGGGTAGGGCTGGGATTCTGACTGGCTGTTGGTTCTCGGGCTCTGATTAGTGGGTAGTGCTGGGATTCTGATTGGCTGTTGGTTCTCGGGCTCTGTTTGGTGGGTAGGGCTGGGATTGTGATTGGCTGTTGGTTCTCGGGCTCTGATTGGTGCTTAGGGCTGGGATTCTGATTGGCTGTTGGTTCTCGGGCTGTGATTGGTGGTTAGGGCGGGTAGGGCTGGGATTGTGATTGGCTGTTGGTTCTCGGGCTCTGATTGGTGGTTAGGGCTGGGATTCTGACTGGCTGTTGGTTCTCGGGCTCTGATTGGTGGGTAGGGCTGGGATTCTGACTGGCTGTTGGTTCTCGGGCTCTGATTGGTGGGTAGGGCTGGGATTCTGACTGGCTGTTGGTTCTCGGGCTCTGATTGGTGGGTAGGGCTGGGATTCTGACTGGCTGTTGGTTCTCGGGCTCTGATTGGTGGGTAGTGCTGGGATTCTGACTGGCTGTTGGTTCTCGGGCTGTGATTGGTGGTTAGGGCGAGTAGGGCTGGGATTCTGATTGGCTGCTGGTTCTCGGGCTCTGATTGGTGGTTAGGGCTGGGATTCTGATTGGCTGTTGGTTCTCGGGCTCTGATTGGTGGTTAGGGCTGGGATTCTGATTGGCTGTTGGTTCTTGGGCTCTGATTGGTGGGTAGGTCTAGGATTCTGACTGGCTGTTGGTTCTCGGGCTCTGATTGGTGGTTAGGGCTGGGATTCTGACTGGCTGTTGGTTTTCGGGCTGTGATTGGTGGTTAGGGCAGGGATTCTGACTGGCTGTTGGTTCTCGTGCTGTGATTGGTGGGTAGGGCTCTGATTCTGGTTGGCTGTTGGTTCTCGGGCTGTGATTGGTGCTTAGGGCTGGGATTCTGATTGGCTGTTGGTTCTCGGGCTGTGATTGGTGGGTAGGGCTGGGATTCTGATTGGCTGTTGGTTCTCGGGCTGTGATTGGTGGGTAGGGCGGGTAGGGCTGGGATTCTGATTGGCTGTTGGTTCTCGGGCTCTGATTGGTGGTTAGGGCTGGGATTCTGACTGGCTGTTGGTTCTCGGGCTCTGATTGGTGGGTAGGGCTGGGATTCTGACTGGCTGTTGGTTCTCGGGATCTGATTGGTGGTTAGGGCTGGGATTCTGATTGGCTGTTGGTTCTCGGGCTCTGATTGGTGGGTAGGGCTGGGATTCTGACTGGCTGTTGGTTTTCGGGCTCTGATTGGTGGGTAGGGCTGGGATTCTGACTGGCTGTTGGTTCCCGGGCTCTGATTGGTGGTTAGGGCTGGGATTCTGACTGGCTGTTGGTTCTCGTGCTGTGATTGGTGGGTAGGGCTCTGATTCTGGTTGGCTGTTGGTTCTCGGGCTGTGATTGGTGCTTAGGGCTGGGATTCTGATTGGCTGTTGGTTCTCGGGCTGTGATTGGTGGGTAGGGCTGGGATTCTGATTGGCTGTTGGTTCTCGGGCTGTGATTGGTGGGTAGGGCTGGGATTCTGATTGGCTGTTGGTTCTCGGGCTGTGATTGGTGGGTAGGGCTGGGATTCTGATTGACTGTTGGTTCTCGGGCTGTGATTGGTGATTAGGGCTGGGATTCTGATTGGCTGTGGGTTCTCGGGCTCTGATTGGTGGTTAGGGCTGGGATTCTGACTGGCTGTTGGTTCTCGGGCTCTGATTGGTGGTTAGGGCTGGGATTCTGACTGGCTGTTGGTTCTCGGGCTGTGATTGGTGGGTAGGGCTGGGATTCTGATTGGCTGTTGGTTCTCGGGCTCTGATTGGTGGGTAGGGCTGGGATTCTGACTGGCTGTTGGTTCTCGGGCTCTGATTGGTGGGTAGGGCTGGGTTTCTGACTGGCTGTTGGTTCTCGGGCTCTGATTGGTGGGTAGGGCTGGGATTCTGACTGGCTGTTGGTTCTCGGGCTCTGATTGGTGGGTAGGGCTGGGATTCTGACTGGCTGTTGGTTCTCGGGCTGTGATTGGTGGGTAGGGCTGGGATTCTGATTGACTGTTGGTTCTCGGGCTGTGATTGGTGATTAGGGCTGGGATTCTGATTGGCTGTGGGTTCTCGGGCTCTGATTGGTGGTTAGGGCTGGGATTCTGACTGGCTGTTGGTTCTCGGGCTCTGATTGGTGGTTAGGGCTGGGATTCTGACTGGCTGTTGGTTCTCGGGCTGTGATTGGTGGGTAGGGCTGGGATTCTGATTGGCTGTTGGTTCTCGGGCTCTGATTGGTGGGTAGGGCTGGGATTCTGACTGGCTGTTGGTTCTCGGGCTCTGATTGGTGGGTAGGGCTGGGATTCTGACTGGCTGTTGGTTCTCGGGCTCTGATTGGTGGGTAGTGCTGGGATTCTGACTGGCTGTTGGTTCTCGGGCTGTGATTGGTTGTTAGGGCGAGTAGGGCTGGGATTCTGATTGGCTGTTGGTTCTCGGGCTTTGATTGGTGGGTAGGGCTGGGTTTCTGATTGGCTGTTGGTTCTCGGGCTCTGATTGGTGGGTAGGGCTGGGATTCTGATTGGCTGCTGGTTCTCGGGCTCTGATTGGTGGTTAGGGCTGGGATTCTGATTGGCTGTTGGTTCTTGGGCTCTGATTGGTGGGTAGGTCTAGGATTCTGACTGGCTGTTGGTTCTCGGGCTCTGATTGGTGGGTAGGGCTGGGATTCTGACTGGCTGTTGGTTCTCGGGCTCTGATTGGTGGGTAGGGCTGGGATTCCGACTGGCTGTTGGTTCTCGGGCTCTTATTGGTGGTTAGGGCTGGGATTCTGATTGGCTGTTGGTTCTCGGGCTGTGATTGGTGGTTAGGGCGGGTAGTGCTGGGATTCTGATTGGCTGTTGGTTCTCGGGCTATGATTGGTGGGTAGGGCTGGGATTCTGATTGACTGTTGGTTTTCGGGCTGTGATTGGTGGTTAGGGCAGGGATTCTGACTGGCTGTTGGTTCTCGTGCTGTGATTGGTGGGTAGGGCTCTGATTCTGGTTGGCTGTTGGTTCTCGGGCTGTGATTGGTGCTTAGGGCTGGGATTCTGATTGGCTGTTGGTTCTCGGGCTGTGATTGGTGGGTAGGGCTGGGATTCTGATTGGCTGTTGGTTCTCGGGCTGTGATTGGTGGGTAGGGCTGGGATTCTGATTGGCTGTTGGTTCTCGGGCTGTGATTGGTGGGTAGGGCTGGGATTCTGATTGACTGTTGGTTCTCGGGGCTGTGATTGGTGATTAGGGCTGGGATTCTGATTGGCTGTGGGTTCTCGGGCTCTGATTGGTGGTTAGGGCTGGGATTCTGACTGGCTGTTGGTTCTCGGGCTCTGATTGGTGGTTAGGGCTGGGATTCTGACTGGCTGTTGGTTCTCGGGCTGTGATTGGTGGGTAGGGCTGGGATTCTGATTGGCTGTTGGTTCTCGGGCTCTGATTGGTGGGTAGGGCTGGGATTCTGACTGGCTGTTGGTTCTCGGGCTCTGATTGGTGGGTAGGGCTGGGTTTCTGACTGGCTGTTGGTTCTCGGGCTCTGATTGGTGGGTAGGGCTGGGATTCTGACTGGCTGTTGGTTCTCGGGCTCTGATTAGTGGGTAGTGCTGGGATTCTGATTGGCTGTTGGTTCTCGGGCTCTGTTTGGTGGGTAGGGCTGGGATTGTGATTGGCTGTTGGTTCTCGGGCTCTGATTGGTGCTTAGGGCTGGGATTCTGATTGGCTGTTGGTTCTCGGGCTGTGATTGGTGGTTAGGGCGGGTAGGGCTGGGATTGTGATTGGCTGTTGGTTCTCGGGCTCTGATTGGTGGTTAGGGCTGGGATTCTGACTGGCTGTTGGTTCTCGGGCTCTGATTGGTGGGTAGGGCTGGGATTCTGACTGGCTGTTGGTTCTCGGGCTCTGATTGGTGGGTAGGGCTGGGATTCTGACTGGCTGTTGGTTCTCGGGCTCTGATTGGTGGGTAGGGCTGGGATTCTGACTGGCTGTTGGTTCTCGGGCTCTGATTGGTGGGTAGTGCTGGGATTCTGACTGGCTGTTGGTTCTCGGGCTGTGATTGGTGGTTAGGGCGAGTAGGGCTGGGATTCTGATTGGCTGTTGGTTCTCGGGCTTTGATTGGTGGGTAGGGCTGGGATTCTGATTGGCTGTTGGTTCTCGGGCTCTGATTGGTGGGTAGGGCTGGGATTCTGATTGGCTGTTGGTTCTCGGGCTCTGATTGGTGGTTAGGGCTGGGATTCTGATTGGCTGTTGGTTCTTGGGCTCTGATTGGTGGGTAGGTCTAGGATTCTGACTGGCTGTTGGTTCTCGGGCTCTGATTGGTGGGTAGGGCTGGGATTCTGACTGGCTGTTGGTTCTCGGGCTCTGATTGGTGGGTAGGGCTGGGATTCCGACTGGCTGTTGGTTCTCGGGCTCTTATTGGTGGTTAGGGCTGGGATTCTGATTGGCTGTTGGTTCTCGGGCTGTGATTGGTGGTTAGGGCGGGTAGTGCTGGGATTCTGATTGGCTGTTGGTTCTC
Organism: Pleurodeles waltl; assembly: GCF_031143425.1. Classification (NCBI taxonomy): domain Eukaryota; kingdom Metazoa; phylum Chordata; class Amphibia; order Caudata; family Salamandridae; genus Pleurodeles; species Pleurodeles waltl. The sequence goes on along the minus strand of NW_027149964.1, from coordinate 97,985 downwards.
GGGCTATGATTGGTGGGTAGGGCTGGGATTCTGATTGACTGTTGGTTCTCGGGCTCTGATTGGTGGGTAGGGCTGGGATTCTGATTGGCTGTTGGTTCTCGGGATCTGATTGGTGGATAGGGCTGGGATTCTGATTGGCTGTTGGTTCTCGGGCTCTGATTGGTGGATAGGGCTGGGATTCTGACTGGCTGTTGGTTCTCGTGCTCTGATTGGTGGGTAGGGCTGGGATTCTGACTGGCTGTTGGTTCTCGGGCTGTGATTGGTGGTTAGGGCGGGTAGGGCTGGGATTCTGATTGGCTGTTGGTTCTCGGGCTCTGATTGGTGGGTAGAGCTGGGATTCTGACTGGCTGTTGGTTCTCGGGCTCTGATTGGTGGTTAGGGCTGGGATTCTGACTGGCTGTTGGTTCTCGTGCTCTGATTGGTGGGTAGGGCTGGGATTCTGACTGGCTGTTGGTTCTCGCGCTCTGATTGGTGGGTAGGGCTGGGATTCTGACTGGCTGTTGGTTCTCGGGCTCTGATTGGTGGGTAGGGCTGGGATTCTGACTGACTGTTGGTTCTCGGGCTCTGATTGGTGGGTAGGGCTGGGATTCTGATTGGCTGTTGGTTCTCGGGATCTGATTGGTGGTTAGGGCTGGGATTCTGATTGGCTGTTGGTTCTCGGGCTCTGATTGGTGGGTAGGGCTGGGATTCTGACTGGCTGTTGGTTCTCGGGCTCTGATTGGTGGGTAGGGCTGGGATTTTGACTGGCTGTTGGTTCTCGGGCTCTGATTGGTGGTTAGGGCTGGGATTCTGACTGGCTGTTGGTTTTCGGGCTGTGATTGGTGGTTAGGGCAGGGATTCTGACTGGCTGTTGGTTCTCGTGCTGTGATTGGTGGGTAGGGCTCTGATTCTGGTTGGCTGTTGGTTCTCGGGCTGTGATTGGTGCTTAGGGCTGGGATTCTGATTGGCTGTTGGTTCTCGGGCTGTGATTGGTGGGTAGGGCTGGGATTCTGATTGGCTGTTGGTTCTCGGGCTGTGATTGGTGGGTAGGGCGGGTAGGGCTGGGATTCTGATTGGCTGTTGGTTCTCGGGCTCTGATTGGTGGTTAGGGCTGGGATTCTGACTGGCTGTTGGTTCTCGGGCTCTGATTGGTGGGTAGGGCTGGGATTCTGACTGGCTGTTGGTTCTCGGGATCTGATTGGTGGTTAGGGCTGGGATTCTGATTGGCTGTTGGTTCTCGGGCTCTGATTGGTGGGTAGGGCTGGGATTCTGACTGGCTGTTGGTTTTCGGGCTCTGATTGGTGGGTAGGGCTGGGATTCTGACTGGCTGTTGGTTCCCGGGCTCTGATTGGTGGTTAGGGCTGGGATTCTGACTGGCTGTTGGTTCTCGTGCTGTGATTGGTGGGTAGGGCTCTGATTCTGGTTGGCTGTTGGTTCTCGGGCTGTGATTGGTGCTTAGGGCTGGGATTCTGATTGGCTGTTGGTTCTCGGGCTGTGATTGGTGGGTAGGGCTGGGATTCTGATTGGCTGTTGGTTCTCGGGCTGTGATTGGTGGGTAGGGCTGGGATTCTGATTGGCTGTTGGTTCTCGGGCTGTGATTGGTGGGTAGGGCTGGGATTCTGATTGACTGTTGGTTCTCGGGCTGTGATTGGTGATTAGGGCTGGGATTCTGATTGGCTGTGGGTTCTCGGGCTCTGATTGGTGGTTAGGGCTGGGATTCTGACTGGCTGTTGGTTCTCGGGCTCTGATTGGTGGTTAGGGCTGGGATTCTGACTGGCTGTTGGTTCTCGGGCTGTGATTGGTGGGTAGGGCTGGGATTCTGATTGGCTGTTGGTTCTCGGGCTCTGATTGGTGGGTAGGGCTGGGATTCTGACTGGCTGTTGGTTCTCGGGCTCTGATTGGTGGGTAGGGCTGGGTTTCTGACTGGCTGTTGGTTCTCGGGCTCTGATTGGTGGGTAGGGCTGGGATTCTGACTGGCTGTTGGTTCTCGGGCTCTGATTAGTGGGTAGGGCTGGGATTCTGATTGGCTGTTGGTTCTCGGGCTCTGATTGGTGGGTAGGGCTAGGATTGTGATTGGCTGTTGGTTCTCGGGCTCTGATTGGGGCTTAGGGCTGGGATTCTGATTGGCTGTTGGTTCTCGGGCTGTGATTGGTGGTTAGGGCGGGTAGGGCTGGGATTCTGATTGGCTGTTGGTTCTCGGGCTCTGGTGGTTAGGGCTGGGATTCTGACTGGCTGTTGGTTCTCGGGCTCTGATTGGTGGGTAGGGCTGGGATTCTGACTGGCTGTTGGTTCTCGGGCTCTGATTGGTGGGTAGGGCTGGGATTCTGACTGGCTGTTGGTTCTCGGGCTCTGATTGGTGGGAAGTGCTGGGATTCTGACTGGCTGTTGGTTCTCGGGCTGTGATTGGTGGTTAGGGCGAGTAGGGCTGGGATTCTGATTGGCTGTTGGTTCTCGGGCTTTGATTGGTGGGTAGGGCTGGGATTCTGATTGGCTGTTGGTTCTCGGGCTCTGATTGGTGGGTAGGGCTGGGATTCTGATTGGCTGTTGGTTCTCGGGCTCTGATTGGTGGTTAGGGCTGGGATTCTGATTGGCTGTTGGTTCTTGGGCTCTGATTGGTGGGTAGGTCTGGGATTCTGACTGGCTGTTGGTTCTCGGGCTCTGATTGGTGGGTAGGGCTGGGATTCTGACTGGCTGTTGGTTCTCGGGCTCTGATTGGTGGGTAGGGCTGGGATTCCGACTGGCTGTTGGTTCTCGGGCTCTTATTGGTGGTTAGGGCTGGGATTCTGATTGGCTGTTGGTTCTCGGGCTGTGATTGGTGGTTAGGGCGGGTAGTGCTGGGATTCTGATTGGCTGTTGGTTCTCGGGCTATGATTGGTGGGTAGGGCTGGGATTCTGATTGACTGTTGGTTCTCGGGCTTTGATTGGTGGGTAGGGCTGGGATTCTGATTGGCTGTTGGTTCTCGGGATCTGATTGGTGGTTAGGGCTGGGATTCTGATTGGCTGTTGGTTCTCGGGCTCTGATTGGTGGATAGGGCTGGGATTCTGACTGGCTGTTGGTTCTCGTGCTCTGATTGGTGGGTAGGGCTGGGATTCTGACTGGCTGTTGGTTCTCGGGCTGTGATTGGTGGTTAGGGCGGGGAGGGCTGGGATTCTGATTGGCTGTTGGTTCTCGGGCTCTGATTGGTGGGTAGAGCTGGGATTCTGACTGGCTGTTGGTTCTCGGGCTCTGATTGGTGGTTAGGGCTGGGATTCTGACTGGCTGTTGGTTCTCGTGCTCTGATTGGTGGGTAGGGCTGGGATTCTGACTGGCTGTTGGTTCTCGCGCTCTGATTGGTGGGTAGGGCTGGGATTCTGACTGGCTGTTGGTTCTCGGGCTCTGATTGGTGGGTAGGGCTGGGATTCTGACTGGCTGTTGGTTCTCGGGCTCTGATTGGTGGGTAGGGCTGGGATTCTGACTGGCTGTTGGTTCTCGGGCTCTGATTGGTGGGTAGGGCTGGGATTCTGACTGGCTGTTGGTTCTCGGGCTCTGAGTGGTGGTTAGGGCTGGGATTCTGATTGGCTGTTGGTTCTCGGGCTGTGATTGGTGGTTAGGGCGGGTAGGGCTGGGATTCTGATTGGCTGTTGGTTCTCGGGCTATGATTGGTGGGTAGGGCTGGGATTCTGATTGACTGTTGGTTCTCGGGCTCTAATTGGTGGGTAGGGCTGGGATTCTGACTGGCTGTTGGTTCTCGGGATCTGATTGGTGGTTAGGGCTGGGATTCTGATTGGCTGTTGGTTCTCGGGCTCTGATTGGTGGGTAGGGCTGGGATTCTGACTGGCTGTTGGTTCTCGGGCTCTGATTGGTGGGTAGAGCTGGGATTCTGACTGGCTGTTGGTTCTCGGGCTCTGATTGGTGGTTAGGGATGGGATTCTGACTGGCTGTTGGTTCTCGGGCTCTGATTGGTGGGTAGGGCTGGGATTCTGACTGGCTGTTGGTTCTCGTGCTCTGATTGGTGGATAGGGCTGGGATTCTGACTGGCTGTTGGTTCTCGGGCTGTGATTGGTGGTTAGGGCGGGTAGGGCTGGGATTCTGATTGGCTGTTGGTTCTCGGGCTCTGATTGGTGGGTAGAGCTGGGATTCTGACTGGCTGTTGGTTCTCGGGCTCTGATTGGTGGTTAGGGCTGGGATTCTGACTGGCTGTTGGTTCTCGTGCTCTGATTGGTGGGTAGGGCTGGGATTCTGACTGGCTGTTGGTTCTCGTGCTCTGATTGGTGGGTAGGGCTGGGATTCTGACTGGCTGTTGGTTCTCGGGCTCTGATTGGTGGGTAGGGCTGGGATTCTGACTGGCTGTTGGTTCTCGGGCTCTGATTGGTGGGTAGGGCTGGGATTCTGACTGGCTGTTGGTTCTCGGGCTCTGATTGGTGGGTAGGGCTGGGATTCTGAGTGGCTGTTGGTTCTCGGGCTCTGATTGGTGGTTAGGGCTGGGATTCTGATTGGCTGTTGGTTCTCGGGCTGTGATTGGTGGTTAGGGCGGGTAGGGCTGGGATTCTGATTGGCTGTTGGTTCTCGGGCTCTGATTGGTGGGTAGGGCTGGGATTCTGATTGACTGTTGGTTCTCGGGCTCTGATTGGTGGGTAGGGCTGGGATTCTGATTGGCTGTTCGTTCTCGGGATCTGATTGGTGGTTAGGGCTGGGATTCTGATTGGCTGTTGGTTCTCGGGCTCTGATTGGTGGGTAGGGCTGGGATTCTGACTGGCTGTTGGTTCTCGGGCTCTGATTGGTGGGTAGAGCTGGGATTCTGACTGGCTGTTGGTTCTCGGGCTCAGATTGGTGGTTAGGGCTGGGATTCTGACTGGCTGTTGGTTCTCGGGCTGTGATTGGTGGTTAGGGCAGGGATTCTGACTGGCTGTTGGTTCTCGTGCTGTGATTGGTGGGTAGGGCTCTGATTCTGGTTGGCTGTTGGTTCTCGGGCTGTGATTGGTGCTTAGGGCTGGGATTCTGATTGGCTGTTGGTTCTCAGGCTGTGATTGGTGGGTAGGGCTGGGATTCTGATTGGCTGTTGGTTCTCGGGCTGTGATTGGTGGGTAGGGCTGGGATTCTGATTGGCTGTTGGTTCTCAGGCTGTGATTGGTGGGTAGGGCTGGGATTCTGATTAACTGTTGGTTCTCGGGCTGTGATTGGTGATTAGGGCTGGGATTCTGATTGGCTGTGGGTTCTCGGGCTCTGATTGGTGGTTAGGGCTGGGATTCTGACTGGCTGTTGGTTCTCGGGCTCTGATTGGTGGTTAGGGCTGGGATTCTGACTGGCTGTTGGTTCTCGGGCTGTGATTGGTGGGTAGGGCTGGGATTCTGATTGGCTGTTGGTTCTCGGGCTCCGATTGGTGGGTAGTGCTGGGATTCTGATTGGCTGTTGGTTCTCGGGCTCTGATTGGTGGGTAGGGCTGGGATTCTGACTGGCTGTTGGTTCTCGGGCTCTGATTGGTGGGTAGGGCTGGGATTCTGACTGGCTGTTGGTTCTCGGGCTCTGATTGGTGGGTAGGGCTGGGATTCTGATTGGCTGTTGGTTCTCGGGCTCTGATTGGTGGGTAGGGCTGGGATTCTGATTGGCTGTTGGTTCTCGCGCTCTGATTGGTGCTTAGGGCTGGGATTCTGATTGGCTGTTGGTTCTCGGGCTGTGATTGGTGGTTAGGGCGGGTACGGCTGGGATTCTGATTGGCTGTTGGTTCTCGGGCTCTGATTGGTGGGTAGGGCTGGGATTCTGACTGGCTGTTGGTTCTCGGGCTCTGATTGGTGGGTAGGGCTGGGATTCTGACTGGCTGTTGGTTCTCGGGGTCTGATTGGTGGGTAGGGCTGGGATTCTGACTGGCTGTTGGTTCTCGGGCTCTGATTGGTGGGTAGGGCTGGGATTCTGACTGGCTGTTGGTTCTCGGGCTGTGATTGGTGGTTAGGGCGAGTAGGGCTGAGATTCTGAGTGGCTGTTGGTTCTTGGGCTGTGATTGGTGGGTAGGGCTGTGATTCTGATTGGCTGTTGGTTCTCGGGCTCTGATTGGTGGGTAGGGCTGGGATTCTGATTGGCTGTTGGTTCTCGGGCTCTGATTGGTGGTTAGGGCTGGGATTCTGATTGGCTGTTGGTTCTTGGGCTCTGATTGGTGGGTAGGGCTGGGATTCTGACTGGCTGTTGGTTCTCGGACTCTGATTGGTGGTTAGGGCTGGGATTCTGACTGGCTGTTGGTTCTCGGGCTCTGATTGGTGGTTAGGGCTGGGATTCTGACTGGCTGTTGGTTCTCGGGCTCTGATTGGTGGTTAGGGCTGGAATTCTGACTGGCTGTTGGTTCTCGGGCACTGATTGGTGGTTAGGGCTGGGATTCTGACTGGCTGTTGGTTCTCGGGCTGTGATTGGTGAGTAGGGCTGGGATTCTGATTGGCTGTTGGTTCTCGGGCTCTGATTGGTGGGTAGGGCTGGGATTTTGATTGGCTGTTGGTTCATGGGCTGTGATTGGTGGTTAGGGCTGGGATTCTGATTGGCTGTTGGTTCTCGGGCTGTGATTGGTGGGTAGGGCTGGGATTCTGATTGGCTGTTGGTTCTCGGGCTCTGATTGGTGGGTAGGGCTGGGATTCTGATTGGCTGTTGGTTCTCGGGCTCTGATTGGTGGGTAGGGCTGGGATTCTGATTGGCTGTTGGTTCTCGGGCTCTGATTGGTGGTTAGGCTGGGATTCTGATTGGCTGTTGGTTCTCGGGCTGTGATTGGTGGTTAGGGCGGGTAGGGCTGGGATTCTGACTGGCTGTTGGTTCTCGGGCTCTGATTGGTGGGTAGGGCTGGGATTCCGACTGGCTGTTGGTTCTCGGGCTCTGATTGGTGGTTAGGGCTGGGATTCTGATTGGCTGTTGGTTCTCGGGCTGTGATTGGTGGTTAGGGCGGGTAGGGCTGGGATTCTGATTGGCTGTTGGTTCTCGGGCTATGATTGGTGGGTAGGGCTGGGATTCTGATTGACTGTTGGTTCTCGGGCTCTGATTGGTGGGTAGGGCTGGGATTCTGATTGGCTGTTGGTTCTCGGGCTCTGATTGGTGGGTAGGGCTGGGATTCTGACTGGCTGTTGGTTCTCGGGCTCTGATTGGTGGGTAGGGCTGGGATTCTGACTGGCTGTTGGTTCTCGGGCTCTGATTGGTGGTTAGGGCTGGGATTCTGATTGGCTGTTGGTTCTCGGGCTCTGATTGGTGGGTAGGGCTGGGATTCTGATTGGCTGTTGGTTCTCGGGCTCTGATTGGTGGGTAGGGCTGGGATTCTGATTGGCTGTTGGTTCTCGGGCTCTGATTGGTGGTTAGGGCTGGGATTCTGATTGGCTGTTGGTTCTCGGGCTCTGATTGGTGGTTAGGGATGGGATTCTGATTGGCTGTTGGTTCTCGGGCTGTGATTGGTGGTTAGGGCGGGTAGGGCTGGGATTCTGATTGGCTATTGGTTCTCGGGCCCTTATTGGTGGGTAGAGCTGGGATTCTGACTGGCTGTTGGTTCTCGGGCTCTGATTGGTGGTTAGGGCTGGGATTCTGACTGGCTGTTGGTTCTCGGGCTCTGATTGGTGGGTAGGGCTGGGATTCTGATTGGCTGTTGGTTCTCGGGCTCTGATTGGTGGTTAGGGCTGGGATTCTGACTGGCTGTTGGTTCTCGGGCTGTGATTGGTGGTTAGGGCAGGGATTCTGACTGGCTGTTGGTTCTCGTGCTGTGATTGGTGGGTAGGGCTGGGATTGTAATTGGCTGTTGGTTCTCGGGCTCTGATTGGTGCTTAGGGCTGGGATTCTGATTGGCTGTTGGTTCTCGGGCTGTGATTGGTGGTTAGGGCGGGTAGGGCTGGGATTCTGATTGGCTGTTGGTTCTCGGGCTCTGATTGGTGGTTAGGGCTGGGATTCTGACTGGCTGTTGGTTCTCGGGCTCTGATTGGTGGGTAGGGCTGGGATTCTGACTGGCTGTTGGTTCTCGGGCTCTGATTGGTGGGTAGGGCTGGGATTCTGACTGGCTGTTGGTTCTCGGGCTCTGATTGGTGGGTAGGGCTGGGATTCTGACTGGCTGTTGGTTCTCGGGCTCTGATTGGTGGGTAGTGCTGGGATTCTGACTGGCTGTTGGTTCTCGGGCTGTGATTGGTGGTTAGGGCGAGTAGGGCTGGGATTCTGATTGGCTGTTGGTTCTCGGGCTTTGATTGGTGGGTAGGGCTGGGATTCTGATTGGCTGTTGGTTCTCGGGCTCTGATTGGTGGGTAGGGCTGGGATTCTGATTGGCTGTTGGTTCTCGGGCTCTGATTGGTGGTTAGGGCTGGGATTCTGATTGGCTGTTGGTTCTTGGGCTCTGATTGGTGGGTAGGTCTGGGATTCTGACTGGCTGTTGGTTCTCGGGCTCTGATTGGTGGGTAGGGCTGGGATTCTGCCTGGCTGTTGGTTCTCGGGCTCTGATTGGTGGGTAGGGCTGGGATTCCGACTGGCTGTTGGTTCTCGGGCTCTGATTAGTGGTTAGGGCTGGGATTCCGATTGGCTGTTGGTTCTCGGGCTGTGTTTGGTGGTTAGGGCGGGTAGTGCTGGGATTCTGATTGGCTGTTGGTTCTCGGGCTATGATTGGTGGGTAGGGCTGGGATTCTGATTGACTGTTGGTTCTCGGGCTCTGATTGGTGGGTAGGGCTGGGATTCTGATTGGCTGTTGGTTCTCGGGATCTGATTGGTGGTTAGGGCTGGGATTCTGATTGGCTGTTGGTTCTCGGGCTCTAATTGGTGGATAGGGCTGGGATTCTGGCTGGCTGTTGGTTCTCGTGCTCTGATTGGTGGGTAGGGCTGGGATTCTGACTGGCTGTTGGTTCTCGGGCTGTGATTGGTGGTTAGGGCGGGTAGGGCTGGGATTCTGATTGGCTGTTGGTTCTCGGGCTCTGATTGGTGGGTAGAGCTGGGATTCTGACTTGCTGTTGGTTCTCGGGCTCTGATTGGTGGTTAGGGCTGGGATTCTGACTGGCTGTTGGTTCTCGTGCTCTGATTGGTGGGTAGGGCTGGGATTCTGACTGGCTGTTGGTTCTCGTGCTCTGATTGGTGGGTAGGGCTGGGATTCTGACTGGCTGTTAGTTCTCGGGCTCTGATTGGTGGGTAGGGCTGGGATTCTGACTGGCTGTTGGTTCTCGGGCTCTGATTGGTGGGTAGGGCTGGGATTCTGACTGGCTGTTGGTTCTCGGGCTCTGATTGGTGGGTAGGGCTGGGATTCTGAGTGGCTGTTGGTTCTCGGGCTCTGATTGGTGGTTAGGGCTGGGATTCTGATTGGCTGTTGGTTCTCGGGCTGTGATTGGTGGTTAGGGCGGGTAGGGCTGGGATTCTGATTGGCTGTTGGTTCTCGGGCTATGATTGGTGGGTAGGGCTGGGATTCTGATTGACTGTTGGTTCTCGGGCTCTGATTGGTGGGTAGGGCTGGGATTCTGATTGGCTGTTGGTTCTCGGGATCTGATTGGTGGTTAGGGCTGGGATTCTGATTGGCTGTTGGTTCTCGGGCTCTGATTGGTGGGTAGGGCTGGGATTCTGACTGGCTGTTGGTTCTCGGGCTCTGATTGGTGGGTAGGGCTGGGATTCTGACTGGCTGTTGGTTCTCGGGCTCTGATTGGTGGGTAGGGCTGGGATTCTGAGTGGCTGTTGGTTCTCGGGCTCTGATTGGTGGTTAGGGCTGGGATTCTGACTGGCTGTTGGTTCTCGGGCTGTGATTGGTGGTTAGGGCGGGTAGGGCTGGGATTCTGATTGGCTGTTGGTTCTCGGGCTCTGATTGGTGGGTAGAGCTGGGATTCTGACTGGCTGTTGGTTCTCGGGCTCTGATTGGTGGTTAGGGCTGGGATTCTGACTGGCTGTTGGTTCTCGTGCTCTGATTGGTGGGTAGGGCTGGGATTCTGATTGGCTGTTGGTTCTCGGGCTGTGATTGGTGGGTAGAGCTGGGATTCTGACTGCCTGTTGGTTCTCGGGCTCTGATTGGTGGTTAGGGCTGGGATTCTGACTGGCTGTTGGTTCTCGAGCTGTGATTGGTGGTTAGGGCAGGAATTCTGACTGGCTGTTGGTTCTCGTGCTGTGATTGGTGGGTAGGGCTGTGATTCTGGTTGGCTGTTGGTTCTCGGGCTGTGATTGGTGCTTAGGGCTGGGATTCTGATTGGCTGTTGGTTCTCGGGCTGTGATTGGTGGTTAGGGCGGGTAGGGCTGAGATTCTGACTGGCTGTTGGTTCTCGGGCTCTGATTGGTGGGTAGGGCTGGGATTCTGACTGGCTGTTGGTTCTCGGGCTCTGATTGGTGGGTAGGGCTGGGATTCTGACTGGCTGTTGGTTCTCGGGCTCTGATTGGTGGGTAGGGCTGGGATTCTGACTGGCTGTTGGTTCTCGGGCTCTGATTGGTGGGTAGGGCTGGGATTCTGATTGGCTGTTGGTTCTCGGGCTCTGATTGGTGGTTAGGGCTGGGATTCTGATTGGCTGTTGGTTCTCGGGCTCTGATTGGTGGTTAGGGATGGGATTCTGATTGGCTGTTGGTTCTCGGGCTGTGATTGGTGGTTAGGGCGGGTAGGGCTGGGATTCTGATTGGCTATTGGTTCTCGGGCCCTTATTGGTGGGTAGAGCTGGGATTCTGACTGGCTGTTGGTTCTCGGGCTCTGATTGGTGGTTAGGGCTGGGATTCTGACTGGCTGTTGGTTCTTGGGCTCTGATTGGTGGGTAGGGCTGGGATTCTGATTGGCTGTTGGTTCTCGGGCTGTGATTGGTGGGTATGGCTGGGATTCTGATTGGCTGTTGGTTCTCGGGCTGTGATTGGTGGGTAGGGCTGGGATTCTGATTGGCTGTTGGTTCTCGGGCTCTGATTGGTGGGTAGGGCTGGGATTCTGACTTGCTGTTGGTTCTCGGGCTCTGATTGGTGGGTAGGGCTGGGATTCTGACTGGCTGTTGGTTCTCGGGCTCTGATTGGTGGGTAGGGCTGGGATTCTGATTGGCTGTTGGTTCTCGGGCTCTGATTGGTGGGTAGGGCTGGGATTCTGATTGGCTGTTGGTTCTCGGGCTCTGATTGGTGCTTAGGGCTGGGATTCTGATTGGCTGTTGGTTCTCGGGCTGTGATTGGTGGTTAGGGCGGGTAGGTCTGGGATTCTGATTGGCTGTTGGTTCTCGGGCTCTGATTGGTGGTTAGGGCTGGGATTCTGACTGGCTGTTGGTTCTCGGGCTCTGATTGGTGGGTAGGGCTGGGATTCTGACTGGCTGTTGGTTCTCGGGGTCTGATTGGTGGGTAGGGCTGGGATTCTGACTGGCTGTTGGTTCTCGGGCTCTGATTGGTGGGTAGGGCTGGGATTCTGACTGGCTGTTGGTTCTCGGGCTCTGATTGGTGGGTAGGGCTGGGATTCTGACTGGCTGTTGGTTCTCGGGCTGTGATTGGTGGTTAGGGCGAGTAGGTCTGGGATTCTGATTGGCTGTTGGTTCTCGGGCTGTGATTGGTGGGTAGGGCTGGGATTCTGATTGGCTGTTGGTTCTCGGGCTCTGATTGGTGGGTAGGGCTGGGATTCTGATTGGCTGTTGGTTCTCGGGCTCTGATTGGTGATTAGGGCTGGGATTCTGATTGGCTGTGGGTTCTCGGGCTCTGATTGGTGGTTAGGGCTGGGATTCTGACTGGCTGTTGGTTCTCGGGCTCTGATTGGTGGTTAGGGCTGGGATTCTGACTGGCTGTTGGTTCTCGGGCTGTGATTGGTGGGTAGGGCTGGGATTCTGATTTGCTGTTGGTTCTCGGGCTCCGATTGGTGGGTAGGGCTGGGATTCTGATTGGCTGTTGGTTCTCGGGGTCTGATTGGTGGGTAGGGCTGGGATTCTGACTGGCTGTTGGTTCTCGGGCTCTGATTGGTGGGTAGGGCTGGGATTCTGACCGGCTGTTGGTTCTCGGGCTCTGATTGGTGGGTAGGGCTGGGATTCTGATTGGCTGTTGGTTCTCGGGCTCTGATTGGTGGGTAGGGCTGGGATTCTGATTGGCTGTTGGTTCTCGGGCTCTGATTGGTGCTTAGGGCTGGGATTCTGATTGGCTGTTGGTTCTCGGGCTGTGATTGGTGGTTAGGGCGGGTACGGCTGGGATTCTGATTGGCTGTTGGTTCTCGGGCTCTGATTGGTGGGTAGGGCTGGGATTCTGACTGGCTGTTGGTTCTCTGGCTCTGATTGGTGGGTAGGGCTGGGATTCTGACTGGCTGTTGGTTCTCGGGGTCTGATTGGTGGGTAGGGCTGGGATTCTGACTGGCTGTTGGTTCTCGGGCTCTGATTGGTGGGTAGGGCTGGGATTCTGACTGGCTGTTGGTTCTCGGGCTCTGATTGGTGGGTAGGGCTGGGATTCTGACTGGCTGTTGGTTCTCGGGCTGTGATTGGTGGATAGGGCGAGTAGGGCTGAGATTCTGATTGGCTGTTGGTTCTTGGGCTGTGATTGGTGGGTAGGGCTGTGATTCAGATTGGCTGTTGGTTCTCGGGCTCTGATTGGTGGGTAGGGCTGGGATTCTGATTGGCTGTTGGTTCTCGGGCTCTGATTGGTGGTTAGGTCTGGGATTCTGATTGGCTGTTGGTTCTTGGGCTCTGATTGGTGGGTAGGGCTGGGATTCTGACTGGCTGTTGGTTCTCGGACTCTGATTGGTGGTTAGGGCTGGGATTCTGACTGGCTGTTGGTTCTCGGGCTCTGATTGGTGGTTAGGGCTGGGATTCTGACTGGCTGTTGGTTCTCGGGCTCTGATTGGTGGTTAGGGCTGGAATTCTGACTGGCTGTTGGTTCTCGGGCTCTGATTGGTGGTTAGGGCTGGGATTCTGACTGGCTGTTGGTTCTCGGGCTGTGATTGGTGAGTAGGGCTGGGATTCTGATTGGCTGTTGGTTCTCGGGCTCTGATTGGTGGGTAGGGCTGGGATTTTGATTGGCTGTTGGTTCATGGGCTGTGATTGGTGGTTAGGGCTGGGATTCTGATTGGCTGTTGGTTCTCGGGCTGTGATTGGTGGGTAGGGCTGGGATTCTGATTGGCTGTTGGTTCTCGGGCTCTGATTGGTGGGTAGGGCTGGGATTCTGATTGGCTGTTGGTTCTCGGGCTCTGATTGGTGGTTAGGCTGGGATTCTGATTGGCTGTTGGTTCTCGGGCTGTGATTGGTGGTTAGGGCGGGTAGGGCTGGGATTCTGACTGGCTGTTGGTTCTCGGGCTCTGATTGGTGGGTAGGGCTGGGATTCCGACTGGCTGTTGGTTCTCGGGCTCTGATTGGTGGTTAGGGCTGGGATTCTGATTGGCTGTTGGTTCTCGGGCTCTGATTGGTGGATAGGGCTGGGATTCTGACTGGCTGTTGGTTCTCGTGCTCTGATTGGTGGGTAGGGCTGGGATTCTGATTGGCTGTTGGTTCTCGGGATCTGATTGGTGGTTAGGGCTGGGATTCTGATTGGCTGTTCGTTCTCGGGCTCTGATTGGTGGATAGGGCTGGGATTCTGACTGGCTGTTGGTTCTCGTGCTCTGATTGGTGGGTAGGGGTGGGATTCTGACTGGCTGTTGGTTCTCGGGCTGTGATTGGTGGTTAGGGCGGGTAGGGCTGGGATTCTGATTGGCTGTTGGTTCTCGGGCTCTGATTGGTGGGTAGAGCTGGGATTCTGACTGGCTGTTGGTTCTCGGGCTCTGATTGGTGGTTAGGGCTGGGATTCTGACTGGCTGTTGGTTCTCGGGCTCTGATTGGTGGTTAGGGCTGGGATTCTGACTGGCTGTTGGTTCTCGTGCTCTGATTGGTGGGTAGGGCTGGGATTCTGACTGGCTGTTGGTTCTCGTGCTCTGATTGGTGGGTAGGGCTGGGATTCTGACTGGCTGTTGGTTCTCGGGCTCTGATTGGTGGGTAGGGCTGGGATTCTGACTGGCTGTTGGTTCTCGGGCTCTGATTGGTGGGTAGGGCTGGAATTCTGTCTGGCTGTTGGTTCTCGGGCTCTGATTGGTGGGTAGGGCTGGGATTCTGACTGGCTGTTGTTTCTCGGGCTCTCATTGGTGGTTAGGGCTGGGATTCTGATTGGCTGTTGGCTCTCGGGCTGTGATTGGTGGTTAGGGCGGGTAGGGCTGGGATTCTGATTGGCTGTTGGTTCTCGGGCTATGATTGGTGGGTAGGGCTGGGATTCTGATTGACTGTTGGTTCTCGGGCTCTGATTGGTGGGTAGGGCTGGGATTCTGATTGGCTGTTGGTTCTCGGGCTCTGATTGGAGGGTAGGGCTGGGTTTTTGACTGGCTGTTGGTTCTCGGGCTCTGATTGGTGGGTAGGGCTGGGTTTCTGACTGGCTGTTGGTTCTCGGGCTCTGATTGGTGGGTAGAGCTGGGATTCTGACTGCCTGTTGGTTCTCGGGCTCTGATTGGTGGTTAGGGCTGGGATTCTGACTGGCTGTTGGTTCTCGAGCTGTGATTGGTGGTTAGGGCAGGAATTCTGACTGGCTGTTGGTTCTCGTGCTGTGATTGGTGGGTAGGGCTGTGATTCTGGTTGGCTGTTGGTTCTCGGGCTGTGATTGGTGCTTAGGGCTGGGATTCTGATTGGCTGTTGGTTCTCGGGCTGTGATTGGTGGTTAGGGCGGGTAGGGCTGAGATTCTGACTGGCTGTTGGTTCTCGGGCTCTGATTGGTGGGTAGGGCTGGGATTCTGACTGGCTGTTGGTTCTCGGGCTCTGATTGGTGGGTAGGGCTGGGATTCTGACTGGCTGTTGGTTCTCGGGCTCTGATTGGTGGGTAGGGCTGGGATTCTGACTGGCTGTTGGTTCTCGGGCTCTGATTGGTGGGTAGGGCTGGGATTCTGATTGGCTGTTGGTTCTCGGGCTCTGATTGGTGGTTAGGGCTGGGATTCTGATTGGCTGTTGGTTCTCGGGCTCTGATTGGTGGTTAGGGATGGGATTCTGATTGGCTGTTGGTTCTCGGGCTGTGATTGGTGGTTAGGGCGGGTAGGGCTGGGATTCTGATTGGCTATTGGTTCTCGGGCCCTTATTGGTGGGTAGAGCTGGGATTCTGACTGGCTGTTGGTTCTCGGGCTCTGATTGGTGGTTAGGGCTGGGATTCTGACTGGCTGTTGGTTCTCGGGCTCTGATTGGTGGGTAGGGCTGGGATTCTGATTGGCTGTTGGTTCTCGGGCTGTGATTGGTGGGTAGGGCTGGGATTCTGATTGGCTGTTGGTTCTCGGGCTGTGATTGGTGGGTAGGGCTGGGATTCTGATTGGCTGTTGGTTCTCGGGCTCTGATTGGTGGGTAGGGCTGGGATTCTGACTTGCTGTTGGTTCTCGGGCTCTGATTGGTGGGTAGGGCTGGGATTCTGACTGGCTGTTGGTTCTCGGGCTCTGATTGGTGGGTAGGGCTGGGATTCTGATTGGCTGTTGGTTCTCGGGCTCTGATTGGTGGGTAGGGCTGGGATTCTGATTGGCTGTTGGTTCTCGGGCTCTGATTGGTGCTTAGGGCTGGGATTCTGATTGGCTGTTGGTTCTCGGGCTGTGATTGGTGGTTAGGGCGGGTAGGGCTGGGATTCTGATTGGCTGTTGGTTCTCGGGCTCTGATTGGTGGTTAGGGCTGGGATTCTGACTGGCTGTTGGTTCTCGGGCTCTGATTGGTGGGTAGGGCTGGGATTCTGACTGGCTGTTGGTTCTCGGGGTCTGATTGGTGGGTAGGGCTGGGATTCTGACTGGCTGTTGGTTCTCGGGCTCTGATTGGTGGGTAGGGCTGGGATTCTGACTGGCTGTTGGTTCTCGGGCTCTGATTGGTGGGTAGGGCTGGGATTCTGACTGGCTGTTGGTTCTCGGGCTGTGATTGGTGGTTAGGGCGAGTAGGTCTGGGATTCTGATTGGCTGTTGGTTCTCGGGCTGTGATTGGTGGGTAGGGCTGGGATTCTGATTGGCTGTTGGTTCTCGGGCTCTGATTGGTGGGTAGGGCTGGGATTCTGATTGGCTGTTGGTTCTCGGGCTCTGATTGGTGGTTAGGGCTGGGATTCTGATTGGCTGTTGGTTCTCGGGCTCTGATTGGTGGGTAGGGCTGGGATTCTGACTGGCTGTTGGTTCTCGGGCTCTGATTGGTGGTTAGGGCTGGGATTCTGACTGGTTGTTGGTTCTCGGGCTCTGATTGGTGGTTAGGGCTGGGATTCTGAGTGGTTGTTGGTTCTCGGGCTCTGATTGGTGGGTAGGGCTGGAATTCTGACTGGCTGTTGGTTCTCGGGCTCTGATTGGTGGTTAGGGCTGGGATTCTGACTGGCTGTTGGTTCTCGGGCTCTGATTGGTGGTTAGGGCTGGGATTCTGATTGGCTGTTGGTTCTCGGGCTGTGATTGGTGGTTAGGGCGGGTAGGGCTGGGATTCTGATTGGCTGTTGGTTCTCGGGCTATGATTGGTGGGTAGGGCTGGGATTCTGATTGACTGTTGGTTCTCGGGCTCTGATTGGTGGGTAGGGCTGGGATTCTGATTGGCTGTTGGTTCTCGGGCTCTGATTGGTGGGTAGGGCTGGGTTTCTGACTGGCTGTTGGTTCTCGGGCTCTGATTGGTGGGTAGGGCTGGGTTTCTGACTGGCTGTTGGTTCTCGGGCTCTGATTGGTGGGTAGGGCTGGGATTCTGACTGGCTGTTGGTTCTCGGGCTCTGATTGGTGGTTAGGGCTGGGATTCTGACTGGCTGTTGGTTCTCGAGCTGTGATTGGTGGTAAGGGCAGGGATTCTGACTGGCTGTTGGTTCTCGTGCTGTGATTGGTGGGTAGGGCTGTGATTCTGGTTGGCTGTTGGTTCTCGGGCTGTGATTGGTGCTTAGGGTGAGGAAATTCGATTTTTAATACGATCGTATCGACCCGCCATTTTGTGGCCCGCCGCCATTTTATGTTGCCTTCACTCAGGCAGCACAGCGAACGAAGTCCATTCTGCCTTTTCTGCTTATTCTGCAACATGGTGTTCAAAACAGCCTTCTGCCTCTATCTTTACAAGGCTGGTATTAAGGTCTGACCGAGTACACTAATCCCTGTCTGGTTTTCTAATCCTTGTTTCAACTATCTGTAGGCTCACACTATTCTCCGCCGATCTTATCTTATCGTCTGGCCTTCGCTGTCCTTTGCTAGTATTCTCTCATTTCACAACTGTCCTCCAAACGCACACAAACTTATCACACCACATGCAACTTCGTTGTGGATCGGTTAATGAATTAGTTCAAGGGAGGGGTGACAAACACAGCTGGAGGGGAGGCAACCTTAAGTCACTTAATACTTTGTTTTCCAATTCCTTCTATTGGTGCTGTCTTGTTTTCCGACATTTCTATTGGCTCTGTTCTATCTTTACATTATTCTTACTAGCTCCTTTCTATGTGTTCTGGGAGTGTATGTAGTTAATAAATGGTTTTTATACGGTATATAAGATTGTGCGCCACAAAGTAAAGTGGCAGTCTCCTGAGAACATACCTTGTGTACTTCTTGGACAACTGTACTAGCTGCAGCTAATAAAATCTGATCTTTTACGCCTGACAGAGTGTCCCGTGTCTCTGTTAGTTGAGGCAGGTGAATCCAAGGAGATTTCAGGCGTACCCTGCGCCGCCAGGCCCATAAGGTTCTGGTTCTTCAACTGGCGCCCAACGTGGGGCGGCTTCAGCGGTACCGGTTCTGCCTGAAGGTCGTGAGGAACCCCGCAAGAAAATTCTGGAGGAATCGCGAGCCACGTCAAGCGACCCCTGTATGTCGAAGTGGTCCGAAGGTCTTTTTCAGCGCGGTTACTCCTTCCTGACGGCTACTGACGACTGCTGCCCTGACTGCCGCCCTGCCTTGGCCCTTTCTTTGATGATGTATGGTAAAGCGAGACGATAGACGGGCCTCTGTTGGTGTAAGAAGACATCCTTAGTTAAGTATTTGGTGGGTCGCGCCCACAAATTTTGGTCTCTGTTTTGTCCTTAGGTCCTTAGATTTGGCCATTGCAGTGGCCAAAGCCGAGGGGTAAGTGCATTTGTGCTGTGTAAACTGAAAGTTTTACCCCCTTGATGTTTGTGAACAGCCAGTAAAAATCGTGAGATGTCTGGTCTGACTAAGTTTGGAAAACTTTGTTGTTTTGGTTGTATTAGGGACTCCCAGCTTGAGGACTCCTGTCCGATTCCTTCGGTTGGAACTCCCACATATGAGCTCTATTCTAAACATGGTGTTGGTCCTATTGCCTTTAATAAGACATGGACCCGATATACAAAGAAAGATGGTGTTTTAAAATGGCCAGGAAATGGTAGTTTCGAAACTGATGTGCTAGATAGTTTAGAAGCAACGTTATTTAAAAGAAAAGCCCGGCCGGCAATGTTTGACTCTTTTCGCCTTTGGCGTAAGGAAGCCAAACAGAGAGAAATTAAACAAGCGAAACGAGATAGGAAAACACAGGGAATGACGATTATACAGGCTGCTCAGCAATTCAAAGATGATGAAATAGATAATGCAATGGAAATTTCAGACAGACAGCATCGAATGGCAATAGATAAATGCTATCCGACGTTGCCTATCTCTTCCCTTGATAAGAGAAAAGATTTTGAGGAAGATTCCTTAATGTCCCACTTATTGAAATTGCCTCCGCCCTATGTACAAGGTGCTAATGCACCCCCGATGTTACAGCCTGTTCAGCCGCCAGTTGTGCTTCCGCCTGCTCCAGCTTTTCCACATTTGCCTCCTCAAGTATTGCCTATGCCAGCTTTGCCTTTAACTCCTTTGCCTTCTGCTCCTTTGGCAATTCCTAATGCTCCTTTAGTTAATTCACCTAATACCTTGTCCCCTATCCTTATGTCAAATTCTCCATCTATGCGTAAGCGATTTGCAGATACTGTCTCTGGTCTCTTATCACCTTTCTTTGAAGCTTTAAACGTGTCTCCAGCTTTTTCTCGAAGACAGTCTCGTAGTCAATTCCCAGACTCCGAAGAGCGAGAAAAATTGGACTCACTTGCTTGTAGATGGATCAAGAAGGGTCCCCAATATAGTACGTCTGATATTATGTCCACCTTTCTGCAATGGAATGCACCTACGCAGAGATATGTTTTTAAAGTTATGTGCGATACTCTCGCTAAAGAATGGGAGGATATGAATTTGGGTTCGGTCCCACAGGATCTGTTAGATGTTCAGGCTGACTTTGACAAAGGACTTATTGTGGGTCCTAAGGTTGAAAACGCTGTCAGAACACTTATTTCTTTCAGATCCCTATTGTTCTCACAGACTTTTCCTGATTCTGATCCTTCAGTTAGGACAGCACTGAAAAACTATCCCATGAGAGAGGTTTCTCCAATATGGAAGGAAGAAGTTGCAGCAGCAGGTGCTAATCCAGCTATTCCTGCGCATTTTCAGCGCACATGGATACATGTCCCCTGGAAAAGGTCTGAAGTTTTAGCACTTAAACAGTCACTACCAGATCCACGCAAAAATCCTGCTGGTTACTATAAAGAGTTGTCGCAAACAGTTGATGCATGTATTATGAATCTAGCAGATATTGACATGTTGATGGGAAATGTAGTTCCACAGACAATATGGGCTAAAATTCGTAGAGAGGATCACGCTCAAGAATTAGGCGGCGATTGGAACGCTATTATTGCCGCAGATAGAGGTCAAGTAGGTGGTGCAAAGCCCGACGCTTTGATCTCAGAACTCCCTGGTAGGATTATTACATTAATGAAAACAATGATGCCTGCTTTGAGAGTTAATTGGGATAAGCTAGCAGCATGTAAACAAAAGAAAGATGAAAGTGTTTCCGATTTCTTTACCCGATTCGAGGAGACATTCATTGATCACAGTGGTCAAGATATGGCTACAGAAGGGGGACAGCGATTATTTGTGGATAAGTTCGTATATAACTTGCTTCCTGAACTATCACACAAGCTAAAAGACTCCGAGAGTTCATGGGCAGTTTCTTCTTCCGCCCAGATATTGGCTGCTGCACAATATTATGAAAATAGAGACAAAGAAGAAAGGGAAAAACAAGAGAAAAAGACGAAAGAATTAAAAACTAAAGTTCTCTTGCAACAGGCTTATCCTCCTCGTTATGTTCAGCCTCAGTTTCAACAGCCTCCGCAGTTTCAGAGGTTGTATCAAAAGCCTGAACCATTCATTCCAAGACCTTTGCTAGGTCCCAATCAATGTGCTTATTGTAGGGAGGAAGCTTATTTTAAGAACAGTTGTCCGGCATTGTTGCAGCGTAATGGAGCAACATCTGCTTCACGAGGTCGTGGTGGTCCTCAGTCAGCAAATAGAGGTAGAGGTCGAGGTGTGTTAACCCGAGAGCAGCGTTCTTTTGTTCCTCCAAATTCCGGAAATTACTTTGACCAGCAAAATGTTAGGTCTACACAGTATTACAGTGAGGATCAGTATATTGAAGGAGGGAATGAAAGTCTTCATTTTGAATAGGACAGCCATGGACAAAGTAAGGGGGTTACGTCAATTCCAGTGGATCAGAATGGACCTTATGTTAATGTCACTACAATGGGTGTTTCAGAGCCATTTCTTTTAGATACTGGTGCCATGAGAAGCTCTATCATTCATTCTAAACTCCCTGGCGCACCTTTGTCTGGCTTAACGAATGTATCTGTAGGATTTTCTGGCGCCCCTGTTCGCAATCCAGTTTCTTGCCCTTTGCCTGTTTCAATAGGCCCTTATGATTTAGAAGCTCCGCTTCTTCTGACGAATGGTTGTGGTGAAAATCTGTTGGGTTTAGATCTATTAAAAAGAATGCATGCTACGATATATTGTTCACCTTCTGGTGTATACCTCACTCTAGGACAGAAAATGACTAGTCCAATGTACTTATCAAAAGATCAATTCCCACCTGAATTGCTTTCTCTTCCCGAAACGCTTTGGGCTACGGGTCCGAATGACGTTGGTTGTCTTGAGATCCCACCTTATGTTGTTACTCTTAAGCCCAATGCTGAAATGCCACGTATTCCGCAATACAGAATCTCTACTGAAGGTGAGAAAGCACTTCTGGAAATTGTCCATGATTTGATTCAGAAGGGTGTGGTTGAGGAAACGAGAGGAAATACGTGTAACAGTCCTGTTCTTCCGGTTCTTAAACGCACTGATCCTTCTCAGCCTCCTGTTTATCGTTTTGTAATTGATCTTCGGGAGGTAAACAAGATTGTCGTACCGCAGTTTCCTGTAGTCCCAGATATCACTGCTCTGTTGACAATGATACCTTCTACAGCGACTTGGTTTTCAGTTATTGATCTAAAGAATGCTTTCTTTAGTATTCCCATCGCCGAAGAGAGTAGAGATATTTTTGGTTTTTCCCTCGGAGGCCGAAGCTTCCGGTTTAAACGCGCACCTCAAGGTTATTGTGAAAGTCCCTCTATTTACAGTCAAGCTCTAAAATGTCATCTTGATGCCTTTTCCTTACCGTCCGGTGCCGCTCTCATTCAGTACATGGATGACTTATTAGTTGCCGCTGATTCAGAGGAGATTTGCAAAAACGTGACCGTTGCACTGTTGCGTCATTTGTTTGATCTGAATCACAAGGTTTCTCCTTCTAAATTACAATATGTCTGTCGCGAGGTGACTTATTTGGGTCATCTCTTGTCAAAGGAGGGACGACGATTGACCCCCGAACGAATTCAGGCAATTGCACAAATGTCAGTGCCATCCACACAAAGAGAGGTACGTGCCTTTTTGGGCATTACTTCTTATTGTAGACAGTGGATTCCGAGTTTCTCTTTATTGGCTAAACCGCTGTTGGCGCTAACTTTAAAAGATACGCCTCAGCCTCTTCCGTGGACTGACGAATGTCAGAAGAGTTTTACTGATTTGCGTATTGCTTTGTGTTCTGCTCCTGTATTGGGTACTCCTGATTACAGTAAGCCCTTTACGCTCTATGTCCACGAAAGAGAGGGTTGTGCATTGTCAGTCTTAACGCAGCGTTTTGGAGATCAACAGCGACCATGCGCATATTTCTCAGCTACGTTAGATCCAGTAGCTAAAGCATTGCCTAGTTGTCTTAAGGCGACAGCGGCAGCAGCAATTTCTATTCGACAGTCTGCTGGAGTAGTGCTAGATAATACTCTCATTGTTATGGTGCCACATGCAGTGGATACTTTACTAAATAGGACAAAAACGCAGCATCTTACGAGTGCTCGGTTGTCCGGATATGAGCTGACGCTTTTGGCTAGTCACATACACATCAAACGATGTAATACCCTGAATCCAGCTACTTTGTTGCCTCTTCCAGAAGAGAGAGATGTCTCTGAACAGCATGATTGTTTTCTCCGTACTGAAGAAGAGACTAAGGGTAGAATTGACCTAAAAGACACGCCATTAGTGAATCCAGATGGAACACTATGGGTAGATGGTTCTTGTTTCAAGCTCCCGAATGGAGATACAGTTTCAGCCTACGCTATTACTACTTTGCATACGATTGTGGAGACAGCACGCATTAGACATAATTCAGCTCAGGCAGCTGAATTGATAGCCTTAACTAGAGCGTGTGTGTTATCCAAAGGAAAAAGAGTAAACGTGTACACTGATAGCCAATACGCTTTTGGTGTAGCGTTTAACTTTGGGCGTTTATGGAAGGAAAGAGGATTCTTTACTTCCCATGGTACTAAGATACAACATGGTCAATTAGTGACTGAACTTCTTGAGTCACTTACAATGCCTACTCAGATAGCGATCGTGAAGTGTAGTGCACACAAAAAGATTGTGGACGATGTTGGTCGAGGAAATGCATTTGCAGATGAGGTAGCGAAAAAGACAGCCAGAGACAACACAAGTCGAATGTATGTTGCAGGTCCCGCAAACTGCGTAAGAGAAAAGGGAATGTGTGAAGATACAGTAGAGAGTGTGAAATCAATTCAAGGAGAGGCTACGGAGAATGAGTTGAGAAAGTGGAAGGAAAGTACAGGAATGTTAGATGAGATGGGATGTTGGGTTGAATTATCAGAACATCAACGTTGGCTGTTACCAGATGCTTATGTACTACCTGTAGTTACTATGGCACATGGTCCAGCTCACCTAAGTGCAAAAGGAATATGTAGACTTCTGGCTCCAGTGTGGCAAAATGAGGGGATCCCAAAGTGTGCAAATAATGTAGTAAAACATTGTATTGTTTGCTTGATGTACAATCCGGGAAAGGGAACCCCAACTCCAGCAGGTCATTTTGCTCCTCCGACATATCCATTTGAGGTGTTGCAGATCGATTATATTCACATGGAACGATGCAACAACCTCAAATATGTTCTGGTGGTAGTATGTGCTTTTTCTAGATGGGTAGAAGCCTACCCTCTGAAGGACAATACTGCTTTATCAACTGCCAAAATACTTTTGAAAGAATTCTTCCCTAGGTTTGGTTTGCCGCGCATTGTCTGGAGTGACAATGGGAGCGAATTTGTGGGTCAAGTCATGCAAAAAGTTTGTGCAGGTCTTGGCATAAAACAGAAGTTCCACGCGGCGAATCACCCACAGTCGGCTGGTTTAGTAGAATGCTACAATGGAACCTTGAAGCTTAAAATTGCTAAGGTGCAAGCTAGCACAGGACTTAATTGGCCTGATGCTTTACCATTGGCTCTTCTGTCCACCAGAACAGCAGTACACTCTCGTTTGGGGCTTAGCCCTTACGAAGTGATATTTGGTCGCCCAGCTAATGTATGGGGAGTTCCTCGCCCTAAGAAATACTCAGACTTGCCATACCCGATGTTGATTGACTACTTGCATGACCTTACAACTAAATTGCGTGTTCTTCATCAACAGGTTCAGAGTGCTCTACCAGAGGCTTCCACAGACCCAGGTCATTCCATCCGACCAGGTGACTGGGTCTGCACGAAAAATTTCCAACGACAGAGAAATTTGGAGCCCAGATGGAGAGAGCCACGCCTGGTTCTTTTGACCACAAGAACAGCAGTTAAAGTCGAAGGAAAGAAAAACTGGGTGCATGCCGTGCACTGCAAGAAAGTGCCTTTGCCCTTGCCTTTCGATCAGTGGGTCCGTAGAGGCATCAGTGACTCTGAAAGTGAGAAAGTTCCGCAATTTGTACCATTCAGTGATGCGCGTCTAATTGGAACACTTTCTGAGAAAGAGGACGACGACATCCTTCAAGAAGCAATACCATCGCATCGTCGCTTGAACACGACAAATCCAGGAACATTGTTTCAAAACCAGACTGCCTCTGGACAGGAACGCTATAATTTGAGACCAAGACCAAAGAACTTGTAAATTTCTCTCCTATGTAGTACTCTATCCCGGTTGCAGGGTCACGGTAGGAGTCTTAGTTACGACCTGAGTAAGTGGCAATAGGCCTGCAGGACCTCACAGTGTCATAGGACGGTAGATAATCGTGACTACAGTGATTGAGGAAGATTGCCGTGAGCATCCACTTAGAAAGATGGAGGCTACATTAGATAAAAGAGAAAGTAAAAATGTAAAGAATAATTGTAAAGAAATATATAGTCGTTGTAGTATTGCTCTATGCGTCATTATATTGTTGTGTATTCTTTTGGCATCTGTAAACTGGATCATTATTACTCTGCAGCAAAAAGTTGTCTCTTCTCCTACCTCTACATCTTCTTCTACTATCTCTCCGCACCTATTTCACACTCTTCCCCAGCATGAACTCATCAGAAGAACTGAATACTTTAACAATTCCTTCGTCCAGTTGTTACATCAACATCAGTTAGTGATCAATACAACTGACTGTTGGGTGTGTGGACTCATACCACATACGGTAGAAAAAGGAATGCCATATTTAGTTCTTCCATTCTCCTATGAAGGTTCCGCTTGGGCTTATTTTGTCATTTTCAATAATGCATATCAAAGTAAAATTAAACAACCTGTCAGTTCACATAGTGTTGGTTCAGATTTCAGTCATAGTTTATTGATAAAGGGAATGGTAGCTATGGCTAAAATCATGGAAAAAAGTGAAGCTTCCATAGATGAAAGAAAAGCATATACCAATTGGAACATAACTAATTACATTTCCAGCCTCAATGATAAGGTTAAGCAAGGAAAATCTCCTCCGATACGGGTCATACCCCAACAAGGAAATTTCTGTCTGCAAATAAATGGTAGAACTCCAAACACCGGACAAAGAGAAAGTTTATGTTCCCATACATATATTTATTCAGCTCTGAATCCACTGCCGTTAGTACCATCTCAAGGTACATACTTCGTTTGCCACGATAGGGCTTATACATGGTTGCCAGCTGATTTCTCTGGTACTTGTTATATAGCCTTTCTTCTTCCCCCTACATACACCGCTCCTGCGAACCATCATAAAAATAGATATGGCAGAGGGATTGTGGATTCGAAAGACACAGCAGGACAAGAGGGAGGAGATTTCCTCAAAGGATTTCTTCCCTTCTGGGGTCCAATGGCCAACAGCAGAAATATAAGGCAATTGGTTCGTGTCGTAGAAACCACCATAGACATCACTGTAGGAGCTTTAAGTAACATTACAGCTGAACTACAGGCTGATCGTCTTATGACCTTGCAGAACCGTGTTGCCTTAGACTTTGTTCTTGCGGACCGTGGTGGAGTATGCAAATTGATCGGATCAAGTTGCTGTATTTTCATACCTAATGACGCTCCGACAGTATACCAAGCTATCTCTAAGTTACACATAATCTCCGAGTCGATTCATCAGGACGAAGGAGATTGGTCCTTTTCAGAGTGGTTTTGGGGATTACTGTCCAAATGGGGTTGGAAGGTATTGACATTCTTTGGAGTAATTTTAGCTTTTATATTCTCTTGTTGTCTTTGTATGCACTGCGGTCCTGCCATCTGCAACCTATGTGCTACTGCATGTATTCCCAAACCCAAGTCACAAAGAGCAGAGAATATCAAAATGATGGTACAGCAACAGCTTGATGACCTCATGGCCATAGACATCGACTCAGATTAACATGAGTTTGTGTATCTTGCCTGAGTTCTGGCAAAAGGAGGGTCTGAGGAAATTCGATTTTTAATACGATCGTATCGACCCGCCATTTTGTGGCCCGCCGCCATTTTATGTTGCCTTCACTCAGGCAGCACAGCGAACGAAGTCCATTCTGCCTTTTCTGCTTATTCTGCAACATGGTGTTCAAAACAGCCTTCTGCCTCTATCTTTACAAGGCTGGTATTAAGGTCTGACCGAGTACACTAATCCCTGTCTGGTTTTCTAATCCTTGTTTCAACTATCTGTAGGCTCACACTATACTCCGCCGATCTTATCTTATCGTCTGGCCTTCGCTGTCCTTTGCTAGTATTCTCTCATTTCACAACTGTCCTCCAAACGCACACAAACTTATCACACCACATGCAACTTCGTTGTGGATCGGTTAATGAATTAGTTCAAGGGAGGGGTGACAAACACAGCTGGAGGGGAGGCAACCTTAAGTCACTTAATACTTTGTTTTCCAATTCCTTCTATTGGTGCTGTCTTGTTTTCCGACATTTCTATTGGCTCTGTTCTATCTTTACATTATTCTTACTAGCTCCTTTCTATGTGTTCTGGGAGTGTATGTAGTTAATAAATGGTTTTTATACGGTATATAAGATTGTGCGCCACAAAGTAAAGTGGCAGTCTCCTGAGAACATACCTTGTGTACTTCTTGGACAACTGTACTAGCTGCAGCTAATAAAATCTGATCTTTTACGCCTGACAGAGTGTCCCGTGTCTCTGTTAGTTGAGGCAGGTGAATCCAAGGAGATTTCAGGCGTACCCTGCGCCGCCAGGCCCATAAGGTTCTGGTTCTTCAAGGGCTGGGATTCTGATTGGCTGTTGGTTCTCGGGCTGTGATTGGTGGTTAGGGCGGGTAGGGCTGAGATTCTGACTGGCTGTTGGTTCTCGGGCTCTGATTGGTGGGTAGGGCTGGGATTCTGACTGGCTGTTGGTTCTCGGGCTCTGATTGGTGGGTAGGGCTGGGATTCTGACTGGCTGTTGGTTCTCGGGCTCTGATTGGTGGGTAGGGCTGGGATTCTGACTGGCTGTTGGTTCTCGGGCTCTGATTGGTGGGTAGGGCTGGGATTCTGATTGGCTGTTGGTTCTCGGGCTCTGATTGGTGGTTAGGGCTGGGATTCTGATTGGCTGTTGGTTCTCGGGCTCTGATTGGTGGTTAGGGATGGGATTCTGATTGGCTGTTGGTTCTCGGGCTGTGATTGGTGGTTAGGGCGGGTAGGGCTGGTATTCTGATTGGCTATTGGTTCTCGGGCCCTTATTGGTGTGTAGAGCTGGGATTCTGACTGGCTGTTGGTTCTCGGGCTCTGATTGGTGGTTAGGGCTGGGATTCTGACTGGCTGTTGGTTCTCGGGCTCTGATTGGTGGGTAGGGCTGGGATTCTGATTGGCTGTTGGTTCTCGGGCTGTGATTGGTGGGTAGGGCTGGGATTTTGATTGGCTGTTGGTTCTCGGGCTGTGATTGGTGGGTAGGGCTGGGATTCTGATTGACTGTTGGTTGTCGGGCTGTGATTGGTGATTAGGGCTGGGATTCTGATTGGCTGTGGGTTCTCGGGCTCTGATTGGTGGTTATGGCTGGGATTCTGACTGGCTGTTGGTTCTCGGGCTCTGATTGGTGGTTAGGGCTGGGATTCTGACTGGTTGTTGGTTCTCGGGCTGTGATTGGTGGGTAGGGCTGGGATTCTGATTGGCTGTTGGTTCTCGGGCTCTGATTGGTGGGTAGGGCTGGGATTCTGATTGGCTGTTGGTTCTCGGGCTCTGATTGGTGGGTAGGTCTGGGATTCTGACTGGCTGTTGGTTCTCGGGCTCTGATTGGTGGGTAGGGCTGGGATTCTGACTGGCTGTTGGTTCTCGTGCTCTGATTGGTGGGTAGGGCTGGGATTCTGATTGGCTGTTGGTTCTCGGGCTCTGATTGGTGGGTAGGGCTGGGATTCTGATTGGCTGTTGGTTCTCGGGCTCTGATTGGTGCTTAGGGCTGGGATTCTGATTGGTTGTTGGTTCTCGGGCTGTGATTGGTGGTTAGGGCGGGTAGGGCTGGGATTCTGATTGGCTGTTGGTTCTCGGGCTCTGATTGGTGGTTAGGGCTGGGATTCTGACTGGCTGTTGGTTCTCGGGCTCTGATTGGTGGGTAGGGCTGGGATTCTGACTGGCTGTTGGTTCTCGGGGTCTGATTGGTGGGTAGGGCTGGGATTCTGACTGGCTGTTGGTTCTCGGGCTCTGATTGGTGGGTAGGGCTGGGATTATGACTGGCTGTTGGTTCTCGGGCTCTGATTGGTGGGTAGGGCTGGGATTCTGACTGGCTGTTGGTTCTCGGGCTGTGATTGGTGGTTAGGGCGAGTAGGTCTGGGATTCTGATTGGCTGTTGGTTCTCGGGCTGTGATTGGTGGGTAGGTCTGGGATTCTGATTGGCTGTTGGTTCTCGGGCTCTGATTGGTGGGTAGGGCTGGGATTCTGATTGGCTGTTGGTTCTCGGGCTCTGATTGGTGGTTAGGGCTGGGATTCTGATTGGCTGTTGGTTCTCGGGCTCTGATTGGTGGGTAGGGCTGGGATTCTGACTGGCTGTTGGTTCTCGGGCTCTGATTGGTGTTTAGGGCTGGGATTCTGACTGGCTGTTGGTTCTCGGGCTCTGATTGGTGGTTAGGGCTGGGATTCTGAGTGGCTGTTGGTTCTCGGGCTCTGATTGGTGGGTAGGGCTGGAATTCTGACTGGCTGTTGGTTCTCGGGCTCTGATTGGTGGTTAGGGCTGGGATTCTGACTGACTGTTGGTTCTCGGGCTGTGATTGGTGAGTAGGGCTGGGATTCTGATTGGCTGTTGGCTCTCGGGCTCTGATTGGTGGGTAGGGCTGTGATTTTGATTGGCTGTTGGTTCTCGGGCTGTGATTGGTGGTTAGGGCTGGGATTCTGATTGGCTGTTGGTTCTCGGGCTCTGATTGGTGGGTAGGGCTGGGATTCTGACTGGCTGTTGGTTCTCGGGCTCTGATTGGTGGGTAGGGCTGGGATTCTGACTGGCTGTTGGTTCTCGGGCTCTGATTGGTGGGTAGGGCTGGGATTCTGACTGGCTGTTGGTACTCGGGCTCTGATTGGTGGGTAGGGCTGGGATTCTGACCGGCTGTTGGTTCTCGGGCTCTGATTGGTGGGTAGGGCTGCGAGTCTGACCGGCTGTTGGTTCTCGGGCTCTGATTGGTGGGTAGGGCTGCAATTCTGACCGGCTGTTGGTTACTCGGGCTCTGATTGGTGGGTAGGGCTGGGATTCTGACCGGCTGTTGGTTCTCGGGCTCTGATTGGTGGGTAGGGCTGGGATTCTGACTGCCTGTTGGTTCTCGGGCTCTGATTGGTGGGTAGGGCTGGGATTCTGACTGCCTGTTGGTTCTCGGGCTCTGATTGGTGGGTAGGGCTGGGATTCTGACTGCCTGTTGGTTCTCGGGCTGTGATTGGTGGGTAGGGCTGGGATTCTGACTGACTGTTGGTTCTCGGGCTCTGATTGGTGTTTAGGCCTGGGATTCTGATTGGCTGTTGGTTCTCGGGCTCTGATTGGTGGGTAGGGCTGGCATTCTGACTGGCTGTTGGTTCTCGGGCTCTGATTGGTGGTTAGGGCTGGGATTCTGATTGGCTGTTGGTTCTCGGGCTATGATTGGTGGGTAGGGCTGGGATTCTGGTTGACTGTTGGTTCTCGGGCTCTGATTGGTGGGTAGGGCTGGGATTCTGAATGGCTGTTGGTTCTCGGGATCTGATTGGTGGTTAGGGCTGGGATTCTGATTGGCTGTTGGTTCTCGGGCTCTGATTGGTGGGTAGGGCTGGGATTCTGACTGGCTGTTCGTTCTCGGGCTCTGATTGGTGGGTAGGGCTGGGATTCTGACTGGCTGTTGGTTCTCGGGCTCTGATTGGTGGTTAGGGCTGGGATTCTGACTGGCTGTTGGTTCTCGAGCTGTGATTGGTGGTTAGGGCAGGGATTCTGACTGGCTGTTGGTTCTCGTGCTGTGATTGGTGGGTAGGGCTGTGATTCTGGTTGGCTGTTGGTTCTCGGGCTGTGATTGGTGCTTAGGGCTGGGATTCTGATTGGCTGTTGGTTCTCGGGCTGTGATTGGTGGTTAGGGCGGGTAGGGCTGAGATTCTGACTGGCTGTTGGTTCTCGGGCTCTGATTGGTGGGTAGGGCTGGGATTCTGACTGGCTGTTGGTTCTCGGGCTCTGATTGGTGGGTAGGGCTGGGATTCTGACTGGCTGTTGGTTCTCGGGCTCTGATTGGTGGGTAGGGCTGGGATTCTGACTGGCTGTTGGTTCTCGGGCTCTGATTGGTGGGTAGGGCTGGGATTCTGATTGGCTGTTGGTTCTCGGGCTCTGATTGGTGGGTAGGGCTGGGATTCTGACTGGCTGTTGGTTCTCGTGCTCTGATTGGTGGGTAGGGCTGGGATTCTGATTGGCTGTTGGTTCTCGGGCTCTGATTGGTGGGTAGGGCTGGGATTCTGATTGGCTGTTGGTTCTCGGGCTCTGATTGGTGGTTAGGGCTGGGATTCTGATTGGCTGTTGGTTCTCGGGCTCTGATTGGTGGTTAGGGATGGGATTCTGATTGGCTGTTGGTTCTCGGGCTGTGATTGGTGGGTAGGGCTGGGATTCTGACTGGCTGTTGGTTCTCGGGCTCTGATTGGTGGGTAGGGCTGGGATTCTGACTGGCTGTTGGTTCTCGGGCTCTGATTGGTGGTTAGGGCGGGTAGGGCTGGGATTCTGACTGGCTGTTGGTTCTCGAGCCCTTATTGGTGGGTAGAGCTGGGATTCTGACTGGCTGTTGGTTCTCGTGCTCTGATTGGTGGTTAGGGCTGGGATTCTGACTGGCTGTTGGTTCTCGGGCTCTGATTGGTGGGTAGGGCTGGGATTCTGATTGGCTGTTGGTTCTCGGGCTGTGATTGGTGGGTAGGGCTGGGATTCTGATTGGCTGTTGGTTCTCGGGTTGTGATTGGTGGGTAGGGCTGGGATTCTGATTGACTGTTGGTTCTCGGGCTGTGATTGGTGATTACGGCTGGGATTCTGATTGGCTGTGGGTTCTCGGGCTCTGATTGGTGGTTAGGGCTGGGATTCTGACTGGCTGTTGGTTCTCGGGCTCTGATTGGTGGTTAGGGCTGGGATTCTGACTGGTTGTTGGTTCTCGGGCTGTGATTGGTGGGTAGGGCTGGGATTCGGATTGGCTGTTGGTTCTCGGGCTCTGATTGGTGGGTAGGGCTGGGATTCTGATTGGCTGTTGGTTCTCGGGCTCTGATTGGTGGGTAGGGCTGGGATTCTGACTGGCTGTTGGTTCTCGAGCTCTGATTGGTGGGTAGGGCTGGGATTCTGACTGGCTGTTGGTTCTCGGGCTCTGATTGGTGGGTAGGGCTGGGATTCTGATTGGCTGTTGGTTCTCGGGCTCTGATTGGTGGGTAGGGCTGGGATTCTGATTGGCTGTTGGTTCTCGGGCTCTGATTGGTGCTTAGGGCTGGGATTCTGATTGGCTGTTGGTTCTCGGGCTGTGATTGGTGGTTAGGGCGGGTAGGGCTGGGATTCTGATTGGCTGTTGGTTCTCGGGCTCTGATTGGTGGTTAGGGCTGGGATTCTGACTGGCTGTTGGTTCTCGGGCTCTGATTGGTGGGTAGGGCTGGGATTCTGACTGGCTGTTGGTTCTCGGGGTCTGATTGGTGGGTAGGGCTGGGATTCTGACTGGCTGTTGGTTCTCGGGCTCTGATTGGTGGGTAGGGCTGGGATTCTGACTGGCTGTTGGTTCTCGGGCTCTGATTGGTGGGTAGGGCTGGGATTCTGACTGGCTGTTGGTTCTCGGGCTGTGATTGGTGGTTAGGGCGAGTAGGTCTGGGATTCTGATTGGCTGTTGGTTCTCGGGCTGTGATTGGTGGGTAGGGCTGGGATTCTGATTGGCTGTTGGTTCTCGGGCTCTGATTGGTGGGTAGGGCTGGGATTCTGATTGGCTGTTGGTTCTCGGGCTCTGATTGGTGGTTAGGGCTGGGATTCTGATTGGCTGTTGGTTCTCGGGCTCTGATTGGTGGGTAGGGCTGGGATTCTGACTGGCTGTTGGTTCTCGGGCTCTGATTGGTGGTTAGGGCTGGGATTCTGACTGGCTGTTGGTTCTCGGGCTCTGATTGGTGGTTAGGGCTGGGATTCTGAGTGGCTGTTGGTTCTCGGGCTCTGATTGGTGGGTAGGGCTGGAATTCTGACTGGCTGTTGGTTCTCGGGCTCTGATTGGTGGTTAGGGCTGGGATTCTGACTGGCTGTTGGTTCTCCGGCTGTGATTGGTGAGTAGGGCTGGGATTCTGACTGGCTGTTGGTTCTCGGGCTCTGATTGGTGGGTAGGGCTGGGATTTTGATTGGCTGTTGGTTCTCGGGCTCTGATTGGTGGTTAGGGCTGGGATTCTGATTGGCTGTTGGTTCTCGGGCTCTGATTGGTGGGTAGGGCTGGGATTCTGACTGGCTGTTGGTTCTCGGGCTCTGATTGGTGGGTAGGGCTGGGATTCTGACTGGCTGTTGGTTCTCGGGCTCTGATTGGTGGGTAGGGCTGGGATTCTGACTGGCTGTTGGTTCTCGGGCTCTGATTGGTGGGTAGGGCTGCGATTCTGACCGGCTGTTGGTTCTCGGGCTCTGATTCGTGGGTAGGGCTGGGATTCTGACCGGCTGTTGGTTCTCGGGCTCTGATTGGTGGGTAGGGCTGCGATTCTGACCGGCTGTTGGTTACTCGGGCTCTGATTGGTGGGTAGGGCTGGGATTCTGACCGGCTGTTGGTTCTCGGGCTCTGATTGGTGGGTAGGGCTGGGATTCTGACTGCCTGTTGGTTCTCGGGCTCTGATTGGTGGGTAGGGCTGGGATTCTGACTGCCTGTTGGTTCTCGGGCTCTGATTGGTGGGTAGGGCTGGGATTCTGACTGCCTGTTGGTTCTCGGGCTGTGATTGGTGGGTAGGGCTGGGATTCTGACTGACTGTTGGTTCACGGGCTGTGATTGGTGGTTAGGGCTGGGATTCTGATTGGCTGTTGGTTCTCGGGCTGTGATTGGTGGGTAGGGCTGGGATTCTGATTGGCTGTTGGTTCTCGGGCTCTGATTGGTGTTTAGGCCTGGGATTCTGATTGGCTGTTGGTTCTCGGGCTCTGATTGGTGGTTAGGGCGGGTAGGGCTGGGATTCTGACTGGCTGTTGGTTCTCGGGCTCTGATTGGTGGGTAGGGCTTGGATTCTGACTGGCGGTTGGTTCTCGGGCTCTGATTGGTGTGTAGGGCTGGGATTCTGACTGGCGGTTGGTTCTCGGGCTCTGATTGGTGGGTAGGGCTGGGATTCTGACTGGCGGTTGGTTCTCGGGCTCTGATTGGTGGATAGGGCTGGGATTCTGACTGGCGGTTGGTTCTCGGGCTCTGATTGGTGGGTAGGGCTGGGATTCTGACTGGCGGTTGGTTCTCAGGCTCTGATTGGTGGGTAGCTCTGGGATTCTGACTGGCGGTTGGTTCTCGGGCTCTGATTGGTGGGTAGGGCTGGGATTCTGACTGGCGGTTGGTTCTCGGGCTCTGATTGGTGGGTAGGGCTGGGATTCTGACTGGCGGTTGGTTCTCGGGCTCTGATTGGTGGGTAGGGCTGGGATTCTGACTGGCGGTTGTTTCTCGGGCTCCGATTGGTGGGTAGGGCTTTGATTCTGACTGGCGATTGTTTCTCGGGCTCCGATTGGTGGGTAGGGCTGGGATTCTGACTGGCGGTTGGTTCTCGGGCTCCTATTGGTGGGTAGGGCTGGGATTCTGACTGGCGGTTGGTTCTCGGGCTCCGATTGGTGGGTAGGTCTGGGATTCTGACTGGCGGTTGGTTCTCGGGCTCCGATTGGGGGGCAGGGCTGGGATTCTGACTGGCTGTTGGTTCTCGGGCTCCGATTGGTGGGTAGGGCTGGGATTCTGATTGGCTGTTGGTTCTCGGGCTCTGATTGGTGGGTAGGGCTGGGATTCTGATTGGATGTTGGTTCTCGGGCTCTGATTGGTGTGTAGGGCTGGGATTCTGATTGGATGTTGGTTCTCGGGCTCTGATTGGTGGGTAGGGCTGGGATTCTGACTGGCTGTTGGTTCTCGGGCTGTGATTGGTGGGTAGGGCTGGGATTCTGACTGGCTGTTGGTTCTCGGGCTGTGATTGGTGGGTAGGGCTGGGATTCTGACTGGCTGTTGGTTCTCGGGCTGTAATTGGTGGGTAGGGCTGGGATTCTGATTGGCTGTTGGTTCTCGGGCTCTGATTGGTGGGTAGGGCTGGGTTTCTGACTGGCTGTTGGTTCTCGGGCTCTGATTGGTGGGTAGGGCTGGGATTCTGACTGGCTGTTGGTTCTCGGGCTCTGATTGGTGGTTAGGGCTGGGATTCTGACTGGCTGTTGGTTCTCGAGCTGTGATTGGTGGTAAGGGCAGGGATTCTGACTGGCTGTTGGTTCTCGTGCTGTGATTGGTGGGTAGGGCTGTGATTCTGGTTGGCTGTTGGTTCTCGGGCTGTGATTGGTGCTTAGGGCTGGGATTCTGATTGGCTGTTGGTTCTCGGGCTGTGATTGGTAGTTAGGGCGGGTAGGGCTGAGATTCTGACTGGCTGTTGGTTCTCGGGCTCTGATTGGTGGGTAGGGCTGGGATTCTGACTGGCTGTTGGTTCTCGGGCTCTGATTGGTGGGTAGGGCTGGGATTCTGACTGGCTGTTGGTTCTCGGGCTCTGATTGGTGGGTAGGGCTGGGATTCTGACTGGCTGTTGGTTCTCGGGCTCTGATTGGTGGGTAGGGCTGGGATTCTGATTGGCTGTTGGTTCTCGGGCTCTGATTGGTGGTTAGGGCTGGGATTCTGATTGGCTGTTGGTTCTCGGGCTCTGATTGGTGGTTAGGGATGGGATTCTGATTGGCTGTTGGTTCTCGGGCTGTGATTGGTGGTTAGGGCGGGTAGGGCTGGGATTCTGATTGGCTATTGGTTCTCGGGCCCTTATTGGTGGGTAGAGCTGGGATTCTGACTGGCTGTTGGTTCTCGGGCTCTGATTGGTGGTTAGGGCTGGGATTCTGACTGGCTGTTGGTTCTCGGGCTCTGATTGGTGGGTAGGGCTGGGATTCTGATTGGCTGTTGGTTCTCGGGCTGTGATTGGTGGGTAGGGCTGGGATTTTGATTGGCTGTTGGTTCTCGGGCTGTGATTGGTGGGTAGGGCTGGGATTCTGATTGACTGTTGGTTGTCGGGCTGTGATTGGTGATTAGGGCTGGGATTCTGATTGGCTGTGGGTTCTCGGGCTCTGATTGGTGGTTAGGGCTGGGATTCTGACTGGCTGTTGGTTCTCGGGCTCTGATTGGTGGTTAGGGCTGGGATTCTGACTGGTTGTTGGTTCTCGGGCTGTGATTGGTGGGTAGGGCTGGGATTCTGATTGGCTGTTGGTTCTCGGGCTCTGATTGGTGGGTAGGGCTGGGATTCTGATTGGCTGTTGGTTCTCGGGCTCTGATTGGTGGGTAGGTCTGGGATTCTGACTGGCTGTTGGTTCTCGGGCTCTGATTGGTGGGTAGGGCTGGGATTCTGACTGGCTGTTGGTTCTCGTGCTCTGATTGGTGGGTAGGGCTGGGATTCTGATTGGCTGTTGGTTCTCGGGCTCTGATTGGTGGGTAGGGCTGGGATTCTGATTGGCTGTTGGTTCTCGGGCTCTGATTGGTGCTTAGGGCTGGGATTCTGATTGGCTGTTGGTTCTCGGGCTGTGATTGGTGGTTAGGGCGGGTAGGGCTGGGATTCTGATTGGCTGTTGGTTCTCGGGCTCTGATTGGTGGTTAGGGCTGGGATTCTGACTGGCTGTTGGTTCTCGGGCTCTGATTGGTGGGTAGGGCTGGGATTCTGACTGGCTGTTGGTTCTCGGGGTCTGATTGGTGGGTAGGGCTGGGATTCTGACTGGCTGTTGGTTCTCGGGCTCTGATTGGTGGGTAGGGCTGGGATTATGACTGGCTGTTGGTTCTCGGGCTCTGATTGGTGGGTAGGGCTGGGATTCTGACTGGCTGTTGGTTCTCGGGCTGTGATTGGTGGTTAGGGCGAGTAGGTCTGGGATTCTGATTGGCTGTTGGTTCTCGGGCTGTGATTGGTGGGTAGGTCTGGGATTCTGATTGGCTGTTGGTTCTCGGGCTCTGAATGGTGGGTAGGGCTGGGATTCTTATTGGCTGTTGGTTCTCGGGCTCTGATTGGTGGGTAGGGCTGGGATTCTGACTGGCTGTTGGTTCTCGGGCTCTGATTGGTGGGTAGGGCTGGGATTCTGATTGGCTGTTGGTTCTCGGGCTCTGATTGGTGGTTAGGGCTGGGATTCTGATTGGCTGTTGGTTCTCGGGCTCTGATTGGTGGTTAGGGCTGGGATTCTGATTGGCTGTTGGTTCTCGGGCTCTGATTGGTGGGTAGGGCTGGGATTCTGACTGGCTGTTGGTTCTCGGGCTCTGATTGGTGTTTAGGGCTGGGATTCTGACTGGCTGTTGGTTCTCGGGCTCTGATTGGTGGTTAGGGCTGGGATTCTGAGTGGCTGTTGGTTCTCGGGCTCTGATTGGTGGGTAGGGCTGGAATTCTGACTGGCTGTTGGTTCTCGGGCTCTGATTGGTGGTTAGGGCTGGGATTCTGACTGGCTGTTGGTTCTCGGGCTGTGATTGGTGAGTAGGGCTGGGATTCTGATTGGCTGTTGGTTCTCGGGCTCTGATTGGTGGGTAGGGCTGTGATTTTGATTGGCTGTTGGTTCTCGGGCTGTGATTGGTGGTTAGGGCTGGGATTCTGATTGGCTGTTGGTTCTCGGGCTCTGATTGGTGGGTAGGGCTGGGATTCTGACTGGCTGTTGGTTCTCGGGCTCTGATTGGTGGTTAGGGCTGGGATTCTGACTGGCTGTTGGTTCTCGGGCTCTGATTGGTGGGTAGGGCTGGGATTCTGACTGGCTGTTGGTTCTCGGGGTCTGATTGGTGGGTAGGGCTGGGATTCTGACTGGCTGTTGGTTCTCGGGCTCTGATTGGTGGGTAGGGCTGGGATTCTGACTGGCTGTTGGTTCTCGGGCTCTGATTGGTGGGTAGGGCTGGGATTCTGACTGGCTGTTGGTTCTCGGGCTGTGATTGGTGGTTAGGGCGAGTAGGTCTGGGATTCTGATTGGCTGTTGGTTCTCGGGCTGTGATTGGTGGGTAGGGCTGGGATTCTGATTGGCTGTTGGTTCTCGGGCTCTGATTGGTGGGTAGGGCTGGGATTCTGATTGGCTGTTGGTTCTCGGGCTCTGATTGGTGGTTAGGGCTGGGATTCTGATTGGCTGTTGGTTCTCGGGCTCTGATTGGTGGGTAGGGCTGGGATTCTGACTGGCTGTTGGTTCTCGGGCTCTGATTGGTGGTTAGGGCTGGGATTCTGACTGGTTGTTGGTTCTCGGGCTCTGATTGGTGGTTAGGGCTGGGATTCTGAGTGGTTGTTGGTTCTCGGGCTCTGATTGGTGGGTAGGGCTGGAATTCTGACTGGCTGTTGGTTCTCGGGCTCTGATTGGTGGTTAGGGCTGGGATTCTGACTGGCTGTTGGTTCTCGGGCTCTGATTGGTGGTTAGGGCTGGGATTCTGATTGGCTGTTGGTTCTCGGGCTGTGATTGGTGGTTAGGGCGGGTAGGGCTGGGATTCTGATTGGCTGTTGGTTCTCGGGCTATGATTGGTGGGTAGGGCTGGGATTCTGATTGACTGTTGGTTCTCGGGCTCTGATTGGTGGGTAGGGCTGGGATTCTGATTGGCTGTTGGTTCTCGGGCTCTGATTGGTGGGTAGGGCTGGGTTTCTGACTGGCTGTTGGTTCTCGGGCTCTGATTGGTGGGTAGGGCTGGGTTTCTGACTGGCTGTTGGTTCTCGGGCTCTGATTGGTGGGTAGGGCTGGGATTCTGACTGGCTGTTGGTTCTCGGGCTCTGATTGGTGGTTAGGGCTGGGATTCTGACTGGCTGTTGGTTCTCGAGCTGTGATTGATGGTAAGGGCAGGGATTCTGACTGGCTGTTGGTTCTCGTGCTGTGATTGGTGGGTAGGGCTGTGATTCTGGTTGGCTGTTGGTTCTCGGGCTGTGATTGGTGCTTAGGGCTGGGATTCTGATTGGCTGTTGGTTCTCGGGCTGTGATTGGTGGTTAGGGCGGGTAGGGCTGAGATTCTGACTGGCTGTTGGTTCTCGGGCTCTGATTGGTGGGTAGGGCTGGGATTCTGACTGGCTGTTGGTTCTCGGGCTCTGATTGGTGGGTAGGGCTGGGATTCTGACTGGCTGTTGGTTCTCGGGCTCTGATTGGTGGGTAGGGCTGGGATTCTGACTGGCTGTTGGTTCTCGGGCTCTGATTGGTGGGTAGGGCTGGGATTCTGATTGGCTGTTGGTTCTCGGGCTCTGATTGGTGGTTAGGGCTGGGATTCTGATTGGCTGTTGGTTCTCGGGCTCTGATTGGTGGTTAGGGATGGGATTCTGATTGGCTGTTGGTTCTCGGGCTGTGATTGGTGGTTAGGGCTGGTAGGGCTGGGATTCTGATTGGCTATTGGTTCTCGGGCCCTTATTGGTGGGTAGAGCTGGGATTCTGACTGGCTGTTGGTTCTCGGGCTCTGATTGGTGGTTAGGGCTGGGATTCTGACTGGCTGTTGGTTCTCGGGCTCTGATTGGTGGGTAGGGCTGGGATTCTGATTGGCTGTTGGTTCTCGGGCTGTGATTGGTGGGTAGGGCTGGGATTTTGATTGGCTGTTGGTTCTCGGGCTGTGATTGGTGGGTAGGGCTGGGATTCTGATTGACTGTTGGTTGTCAGGCTGTGATTGGTGATTAGGGCTGGGATTCTGATTGGCTGTGGGTTCTCGGGCTCTGATTGGTGGTTAGGGCTGGGATTCTGACTGGCTGTTGGTTCTCGGGCTCTGATTGGTGGTTAGGGCTGGGATTCTGACTGGTTGTTGGTTCTCGGGCTGTGATTGGTGGGTAGGGCTGGGATTCTGATTGGCTGTTGGTTCTCGGGCTCTGATTGGTGGGTAGGGCTGGGATTCTGATTGGCTGTTGGTTCTCGGGCTCTGATTGGTGGGTAGGTCTGGGATTCTGACTGGCTGTTGGTTCTCGGGCTCTGATTGGTGGGTAGGGCTGGGATTCTGACTGGCTGTTGGTTCTCGTGCTCTGATTGGTGGGTAGGGCTGGGATTCTGATTGGCTGTTGGTTCTCGGGCTCTGATTGGTGGGTAGGGCTGGGATTCTGATTGGCTGTTGGTTCTCGGGCTCTGATTGGTGCTTAGGGCTGGGATTCTGATTGGCTGTTGGTTCTCGGGCTGTGATTGGTGGTTAGGGCGGGTAGGGCTGGGATTCTGATTGGCTGTTGGTTCTCGGGCTCTGATTGGTGGTTAGGGCTGGGATTCTGACTGGCTGTTGGTTCTCGGGCTCTGATTGGTGGGTAGGGCTGGGATTCTGACTGGCTGTTGGTTCTCGGGGTCTGATTGGTGGGTAGGGCTGGGATTCTGACTGGCTGTTGGTTCTCGGGCTCTGATTGGTGGGTAGGGCTGGGATTATGACTGGCTGTTGGTTCTCGGGCTCTGATTGGTGGGTAGGGCTGGGATTCTGACTGGCTGTTGGTTCTCGGGCTGTGATTGGTGGTTAAGGCGAGTAGGTCTGGGATTCTGATTGGCTGTTGGTTCTCGGGCTGTGATTGGTGGGTAGGTCTGGGATTCTGATTGGCTGTTGGTTCTCGGGCTCTGATTGGTGGGTAGGGCTGGGATTCTGATTGGCTGTTGGTTCTCGGGCTCTGATTGGTGGTTAGGGCTGGGATTCTGATTGGCTGTTGGTTCTCGGGCTCTGATTGGTGGGTAGGGCTGGGATTCTGACTGGCTGTTGGTTCTCGGGCTCTGATTGGTGTTTAGGGCTGGGATTCTGACTGGCTGTTGGTTCTCGGGCTCTGATTGGTGGTTAGGGCTGGGATTCTGAGTGGCTGTTGGTTCTCGGGCTCTGATTGGTGGGTAGGGCTGGAATTCTGACTGGCTGTTGGTTCTCGGGCTCTGATTGGTGGTTAGGGCTGGGATTCTGTCTGGCTGTTGGTTCTCGGGCTGTGATTGGTGAGTAGGGCTGGGATTCTGATTGGCTGTTGGTTCTCGGGCTCTGATTGGTGGGTAGGGCTGTGATTTTGATTGGCTGTTGGTTCTCGGGCTGTGATTGGTGGTTAGGGCTGGGATTCTGATTGGCTGTTGGTTCTCGGGCTCTGATTGGTGGGTAGGGCTGGGATTCTGACTGGCTGTTGGTTCTCGGCTCTGATTGGTGGGGAGGGCTGGGATTCTGACTGGCTGTTGGTTCTCGGGCTCTGATTGGTGGGGAGGGCTGGGATTCTGACTGGCTGTTGGTTCTCGGGCTCTGATTGGTGGGGAGGGCTGGGATTCTGACTGGCTGTTGGTTCTCGGGCTCTGATTGGTGGGGAGGGCTGGGATTCTGACTGGCTGTTGGTTCTCGAGCTGTGATTGGTGGTAAGGGCAGGGATTCTGACTGGCTGTTGGTTCTCGTGCTGTGATTGGTGGGTAGGGCTGTGATTCTGGTTGGCTGTTGGTTCTCGGGCTGTGATTGGTGCTTAGGGCTGGGATTCTGATTGGCTGTTGGTTCTCGGGCTGTGATTGGTGGTTAGGGCGGGTAGGGCTGAGATTCTGACTGGCTGTTGGTTCTCGGGCTCTGATTGGTGGGTAGGGCTGGGATTCTGACTGGCTGTTGGTTCTCGGGCTCTGATTGGTGGGTAGGGCTGGGATTCTGACTGGCTGTTGGTTCTCGGGCTCTGATTGGTGGGTAGGGCTGGGATTCTGACTGGCTGTTGGTTCTCGGGCTCTGATTGGTGGGTAGGGCTGGGATTCTGATTGGCTGTTGGTTCTCGGGCTCTGATTGGTGGTTAGGGCTGGGATTCTGATTGGCTGTTGGTTCTCGGGCTCTGATTGGTGGTTAGGGATGGGATTCTGATTGGCTGTTGGTTCTCGGGCTGTGATTGGTGGTTAGGGCTGGTAGGGCTGGGATTCTGATTGGCTATTGGTTCTCGGGCCCTTATTGGTGGGTAGAGCTGGGATTCTGACTGGCTGTTGGTTCTCGGGCTCTGATTGGTGGTTAGGGCTGGGATTCTGACTGGCTGTTGGTTCTCGGGCTCTGATTGGTGGGTAGGGCTGGGATTCTGATTGGCTGTTGGTTCTCGGGCTGTGATTGGTGGGTAGGGCTGGGATTTTGATTGGCTGTTGGTTCTCGGGCTGTGATTGGTGGGTAGGGCTGGGATTCTGATTGACTGTTGGTTGTCGGGCTGTGATTGGTGATTAGGGCTGGGATTCTGATTGGCTGTGGGTTCTCGGGCTCTGATTGGTGGTTAGGGCTGGGATTCTGACTGGCTGTTGGTTCTCGGGCTCTGATTGGTGGTTAGGGCTGGGATTCTGACTGGTTGTTGGTTCTCGGGCTGTGATTGGTGGGTAGGGCTGGGATTCTGATTGGCTGTTGGTTCTCGGGCTCTGATTGGTGGGTAGGGCTGGGATTCTGATTGGCTGTTGGTTCTCGGGCTCTGATTGGTGGGTAGGTCTGGGATTCTGACTGTCTGTTGGTTCTCGGGCTCTGATTGGTGGGTAGGGCTGGGATTCTGACTGGCTGTTGGTTCTCGTGCTCTGATTGGTGGGTAGGGCTGGGATTCTGATTGGCTGTTGGTTCTCGGGCTCTGATTGGTGGGTAGGGCTGGGATTCTGATTGGCTGTTGGTTCTCGGGCTCTGATTGGTGCTTAGGGCTGGGATTCTGATTGGCTGTTGGTTCTCGGGCTGTGATTGGTGGTTAGGGCTGGGATTCTGACTGGCTGTTGGTTCTCGGGCTCTGATTGGTGGGTAGGGCTGGGATTATGACTGGCTGTTGGTTCTCGGGCTCTGATTGGTGGGTAGGGCTGGGATTCTGACTGGCGGTTGGTTCTCGGGCTCTGATTGGTGGGTAGGGCTGGGATTATGACTGGCTGTTGGTTCTCGGGCTCTGATTGGTGGGTAGGGCTGGGATTCTGACTGGCTGTTGGTTCTCGGGCTGTGATTGGTGGTTAGGGCGAGTAGGTCTGGGATTCTGATTGGCTGTTGGTTCTCGGGCTGTGATTGGTGGGTAGGTCTGGGATTCTGATTGGCTGTTGGTTCTCGGGCTCTGATTGGTGGGTAGGGCTGGGATTCTGATTGGCTGTTGGTTCTCGGGCTCTGATTGGTGGTTAGGGCTGGGATTCTGATTGGCTGTTGGTTCTCGGGCTCTGATTGGTGGGTAGGGCTGGGATTCTGACTGGCTGTTGGTTCTCGGGCTCTGATTGGTGTTTAGGGCTGGGATTCTGACTGGCTGTTGGTTCTCGGGCTCTGATTGGTGGTTAGGGCTGGGATTCTGAGTGGCTGTTGGTTCTCGGGCTCTGATTGGTGGGTAGGGCTGGAATTCTGACTGGCTGTTGGTTCTCGGGCTCTGATTGGTGGTTAGGGCTGGGATTCTGTCTGGCTGTTGGTTCTCGGGCTGTGATTGGTGAGTAGGGCTGGGATTCTGATTGGCTGTTGGTTCTCGGGCTCTGATTGGTGGGTAGGGCTGTGATTTTGATTGGCTGTTGGTTCTCGGGCTGTGATTGGTGGTTAGGGCTGGGATTCTGATTGGCTGTTGGTTCTCGGGCTCTGATTGGTGGGTAGGGCTGGGATTCTGACTGGCTGTTGGTTCTCGGGCTCTGATTGGTGGGTAGGGCTGGGATTCTGACTGGCTGTTGGTTCTCGGGCTCTGATTGGTGGGTAGGGCTGGGATTCTGACTGGCTGTTGGTTCTCGGGCTCTGATTGGTGGGTAGGGCTTGGATTCTGACCGGCTGTTGGTTCTCGGGCTCTGATTGGTGGGTAGGGCTGCGATTCTGACCGGCTGTTGGTTCTCGGGCTGTGATTGGTGGGTAGGGCTGCGATTCTGACCGGCTGTTGGTTACTCGGGCTCTGATTGGTGGGTAGGGCTGGGATTCTGACCGGCTGTTGGTTCTCGGGCTCTGATTGGTGGGTAGGGCTGGGATTCTGACTGCCTGTTGGTTCTCGGGCTCTGATTGGTGGGTAGGGCTGGGATTCTGACTGCCTGTTGGTTCTCGGGCTCTGATTGGTGGGTAGGGCTGGGATTCTGACTGCCTGTTGGTTCTCGGGCTGTGATTGGTGGGTAGGGCTGGGATTCTGACTGACTGTTGGTTCTCGGGCTCTGATTGGTGTTTAGGCCTGGGATTCTGATTGGCTGTTGGTTCTCGGGCTCTGATTGGTGGGTAGGGCTGGGATTCTGACTGGCTGTTGGTTCTCGGGCTCTGATTGGTGGTTAGGGCTGGGATTCTGATTGGCTGTTGGTTCTCGGGCTATGATTGGTGGGTAGGGCTGGGATTCTGATTGACTGTTGGTTCTCGGGCTCTGATTGGTGGGTAGGGCTGGGATTCTGAATGGCTGTTGGTTCTCGGGATCTGATTGGTGGTTAGGGCTGGGATTCTGATTGGCTGTTGGTTCTCGGGCTCTGATTGGTGGGTAGGGCTGGGATTCTGACTGGCTGTTGGTTCTCGGGCTCTGATTGGTGGGTAGGGCTGGGATTCTGACTGGCTGTTGGTTCTCGGGCTCTGATTGGTGGTTAGGGCTGGGATTCTGACTGGCTGTTGGTTCTCGAGCTGTGATTGGTGGTTAGGGCAGGGATTCTGACTGGCTGTTGGTTCTCGTGCTGTGATTGGTGGGTAGGGCTGTGATTCTGGTTGGCTGTTGGTTCTCGGGCTGTGATTGGTGCTTAGGGCTGGGATTCTGATTGGCTGTTGGTTCTCGGGCTGTGATTGGTGGTTAGGGCGGGTAGGGCTGAGATTCTGACTGGCTGTTGGTTCTCGGGCTCTGATTGGTGGGTAGGGCTGGGATTCTGACTGGCTGTTGGTTCTCGGGCTCTGATTGGTGGGTAGGGCTGGGATTCTGACTGGCTGTTGGTTCTCGGGCTCTGATTGGTGGGTAGGGCTGGGATTCTGACTGGCTGTTGGTTCTCGGGCTCTGATTGGTGGGTAGGGCTGGGATTCTGATTGGCTGTTGGTTCTCGGGCTCTGATTGGTGGGTAGGGCTGGGATTCTGATTGGCTGTTGGTTCTCGGGCTCTGAATGGTGGGTAGGGCTGGGATTCTGATTGGCTGTTGGTTCTCGGGCTCTGATTGGTGGGTAGGGCTGGGATTCTGATTGGCTGTTGGTTCTCGGGCTCTGATTGGTGGTTAGGGCTGGGATTCTGATTGGCTGTTGGTTCTCGGGCTCTGATTGGTGGTTAGGGATGGGATTCTGATTGGCTGTTGGTTCTCGGGCTGTGATTGGTGGGTAGGGCTGGGATTCTGACTGGCTGTTGGTTCTCGGGCTCTGATTGGTGGGTAGGGCTGGGATTCTGACTGGCTGTTGGTTCTCGGGCTCTGATTGGTGGTTAGGGCGGGTAGGGCTGGGATTCTGACTGGCTGTTGGTTCTCGAGCCCTTATTGGTGGGTAGAGCTGGGATTCTGACTGGCTGTTGGTTCTCGGGCTCTGATTGGTGGTTAGGGCTGGGATTCTGACTGGCTGTTGGTTCTCGGGCTCTGATTGGTGGGTAGGGCTGGGATTCTGATTGGCTGTTGGTTCTCGGGCTGTGATTGGTGGGTAGGGCTGGGATTCTGATTGGCTGTTGGTTCTCGGGCTGTGATTGGTGGGTAGGGCTGGGATTCTGATTGACTGTTGGTTCTCGGGCTGTGATTGGTGATTAGGGCTGGGATTCTGATTGGCTGTGGGTTCTCGGGCTCTGATTGGTGGTTAGGGCTGGGATTCTGACTGGCTGTTGGTGCTCGGGCTCTGATTGGTGGTTAGGGCTGGGATTCTGACTGGTTGTTGGTTCTCGGGCTCTGATTGGTGGGTAGGGCTGGGATTCTGATTGGCTGTTGGTTCTCGGGCTCTGATTGGTGGGTAGGGCTGGGATTCTGATTGGCTGTTGGTTCTCGGGCTCTGATTGGTGGGTAGGGCTGGGATTCTGACTGGCTGTTGGTTCTCGGGCTCTGATTGGTGGGTAGGGCTGGGATTCTGACTGGCTGTTGGTTCTCGGGCTCTGATTGGTGGGTAGGGCTGGGATTCTGATTGACTGTTGGTTCTCGGGCTCTGATTGGTGGGTAGGGCTGGGATTCTGATTGGCTGTTGGTTC
Source organism: Pleurodeles waltl (assembly GCF_031143425.1). Classification (NCBI taxonomy): domain Eukaryota; kingdom Metazoa; phylum Chordata; class Amphibia; order Caudata; family Salamandridae; genus Pleurodeles; species Pleurodeles waltl. The sequence goes on along the minus strand of NW_027149964.1, from coordinate 53,067 downwards.
TCGGGCTCTGATTGGTGCTTAGGGCTGGGATTCTGATTGGCTGTTGGTTCTCGGGCTGTGATTGGTGGTTAGGGCGGGTAGGGCTGGGATTCTGATTGGCTGTTGGTTCTCGGGCTCTGATTAGTGGTTAGGGCTGGGATTCTGACTGGCTGTTGGTTCTCGGGCTCTGATTGGTGGGTAGGGCTGGGATTCTGACTGGCTGTTGGTTCTCGGGGTCTGATTGGTGGGTAGGGCTGGGATTCTGACTGGCTGTTGGTTCTCGGGCTCTGATTGGTGGGTAGGGCTGGGATTCTGACTGGCTGTTGGTTCTCGGGCTCTGATTGGTGGGTAGGGCTGGGATTCTGACTGGCTGTTGGTTCTCGGGCTGTGATTGGTGGTTAGGGCGAGTAGGTCTGGGATTCTGATTGGCTGTTGGTTCTCGGGCTGTGATTGGTGGGTAGGGCTGGGATTCTGATTGGCTGTTGGTTCTCGGGCTCTGATTGGTGGGTAGGGCTGGGATTCTGATTGGCTGTTGGTTCTCGGGCTCTGATTGGTGGTTAGGGCTGGGATTCTGATTGGCTGTTGGTTCTCGGGCTCTGATTGGTGGGTAGGGCTGGGATTCTGACTGGCTGTTGGTTCTCGGGCTCTGATTGGTGGTTAGGGCTGGGATTCTGACTGGCTGTTGGTTCTCGGGCTCTGATTGGTGGTTAGGGCTGGGATTCTGAGTGGCTGTTGGTTCTCGGGCTCTGATTGGTGGGTAGGGCTGGAATTCTGACTGGCTGTTGGTTCTCGGGCTCTGATTGGTGGTTAGGGCTGGGATTCTGACTGGCTGTTGGTTCTCCGGCTGTGATTGGTGAGTAGGGCTGGGATTCTGATTGGCTGTTGGTTCTCGGGCTCTGATTGGTGGGTAGGGCTGGGATTTTGATTGGCTGTTGGTTCTCGGGCTGTGATTGGTGGGTAGGGCTGGGATTCTGATTGGCTGTTGGTTCTCGGGCTCTGATTGGTGGGTAGGGCTGGGATTCTGACTGGCTGTTGGTTCTCGGGCTCTGATTGGTGGGTAGGGCTGGGATTCTGACTGGCTGTTGGTTCTCGGGCTCTGATTGGTGTGGTAGGGCTGGGATTCTGACTGGCTGTTGGTTCTCGGGCTCTGATTGGTGGGTAGGGCTGGGATTCTGACCGGCTGTTGGTTCTCGGGCTCTGATTCGTGGGTAGGGCTGCGATTCTGACCGGCTGTTGGTTCTCGGGCTCTGATTCGTGGGTAGGGCTGCGATTCTGACCGGCTGATGGTTACTCGGGCTCTGATTGGTGGGTAGGGCTGGGATTCTGACCGGCTGTTGGTTCTCGGGCTCTGATTGGTGGGTAGGGCTGGGATTCTGACTGCCTGTTGGTTCTCGGGCTCTGATTGGTGGGTAGGGCTGGGATTCTGACTGCCTGTTGGTTCTCGGGCTCTGATTGGTGGGTAGGGCTGGGATTCTGACTGCCTGTTGGTTCTCGGGCTCTGATTGGTGGGTAGGGCTGGGATTCTGACTGACTGTTGGTTCACGGGCTGTGATTGGTGGTTAGGGCTGGGATTCTGATTGGCTGTTGGTTCTCGGGCTGTGATTGGTGGGTAGGGCTGGGATTCTGATTGGCTGTTGGTTCTCGGGCTCTGATTGGTGTTTAGGCCTGGGATTCTGATTGGCTGTTGGTTCTCGGGCTCTGATTGGTGGTTAGGGCGGGTAGGGCTGGGATTCTGACTGGCTGTTGGTTCTCGGGCTCTGATTGGTGGGTAGGGCTTGGATTCTGACTGGCGGTTGGTTCTCGGGCTCTGATTGGTGTGTAGGGCTGGGATTCTGACTGGCGGTTGGTTCTCGGGCTCTGATTGGTGGGTAGGGCTGGGATTCTGACTGGCGGTTGGTTCTCGGGCTCTGATTGGTGGGTAGGGCTGGGATTCTGACTGGCGGTTGGTTCTCGGGCTCTGATTGGTGGGTAGGGCTGGGATTCTGACTGGCGGTTGGTTCTCGGGCTCTGATTGGTGGGTAGCTCTGGGATTCTGACTGGCGGTTGGTTCTCGGGCTCTGATTGGTGGGTAGGGCTGGGATTCTGACTGGCGGTTGGTTCTCGGGCTCTGATTGGTGGGTAGGGCTGGGATTCTGACTGGCGGTTGGTTCTCGGGCTCTGGTTGGTGGGTAGGGCTGGGATTCTGACTGGCGGTTGTTTCTCGGGCTCCGATTGGTGGGTAGGGCTTTGATTCTGACTGGCGATTGTTTCTCGGGCTCCGATTGGTGGGTAGGGCTGGGATTCTGACTGGCGGTTGGTTCTCGGGCTCCTATTGGTGGGTAGGGCTGGGATACTGACTGGCGGTTGGTTCTCGGGCTCCGATTGGTGGGTAGGTCTGGGATTCTGACTGGCGGTTGGTTCTCGGGCTCCGATTGGGGGGTAGGGCTGGGATTCTGACTGGCTGTTGGTTCTCGGGCTCCGATTGGTGGGTAGGGCTGGGATTCTGATTGGCTGTTGGTTCTCGGGCTCTGATTGGTGGGTAGGGCTGGGATTCTGATTGGCTGTTGGTTCTCGGGCTCTGATTGGTGGTTAGTGCTAGGATTCTGATTGGATGTTGGTTCTCGGGCTCTGATTGGTGTGTAGGGCTGGGATTCTGATTGGATGTTGGTTCTCGGGCTCTGATTGGTGGGTAGGGCTGGGATTCTGACTGGCTGTTGGTTCTCGGGCTGTGATTGGTGGGTAGGGCTGGGATTCTGACTGGCTGTTGGTTCTCGGGCTGTGATTGGTGGGTAGGGCTGGGATTCTGACTGGCTGTTGGTTCTCGGGCTGTAATTGGTGGGTAGGGCTGGGATTCTGATTGGCTGTTGGTTCTCGGGCTCTGATTGGTGGGTAGGGCTGGGTTTCTGACTGGCTGTTGGTTCTCGGGCTCTGATTGGTGGGTAGGGCTGGGATTCTGACTGGCTGTTGGTTCTCGGGCTCTGATTGGTGGTTAGGGTTGGGATTCTGACTGGCTGTTGGTTCTCGAGCTGTGATTGGTGGTAAGGGCAGGGATTCTGACTGGCTGTTGGTTCTCGTGCTGTGATTGGTGGGTAGGGCTGTGATTCTGGTTGGCTGTTGGTTCTCGGGCTGTGATTGGTGCTTAGGGCTGGGATTCTGATTGGCTGTTGGTTCTCGGGCTGTGATTGGTGGTTAGGGCGGGTAGGGCTGAGATTCTGACTGGCTGTTGGTTCTCGGGCTCTGATTGGTGGGTAGGGCTGGGATTCTGACTGGCTGTTGGTTCTCGGGCTCTGATTGGTGGGTAGGGCTGGGATTCTGACTGGCTGTTGGTTCTCGGGCTCTGATTGGTGGGTAGGGCTGGGATTCTGACTGGCTGTTGGTTCTCGAGCTCTGATTGGTGGGTAGGGCTGGGATTCTGATTGGCTGTTGGTTCTCGGGCTCTGATTGGTGGTTAGGGCTGGGATTCTGATTGGCTGTTGGTTCTCGGGCTCTGATTGGTGGTTAGGGATGGGATTCTGATTGGCTGTTGGTTCTCGGGCTGTGATTGGTGGTTAGGGCGGGTAGGGCTGGGATTCTGATTGGCTATTGGTTCTCGGGCCCTTATTGGTGGGTAGAGCTGGGATTCTGACTGGCTGTTGGTTCTCGGGCTCTGATTGGTGGTTAGGGCTGGGATTCTGACTGGCTGTTGGTTCTCGGGCTCTGATTGGTGGGTAGGGCTGGGATTCTGATTGGCTGTTGGTTCTCGGGCTGTGATTGGTGGGTAGGGCTGGGATTTTGATTGGCTGTTGGTTCTCGGGCTGTGATTGGTGGGTAGGGCTGGGATTCTGATTGACTGTTGGTTGTCGGGCTGTGATTGGTGATTAGGGCTGGGATTCTGATTGGCTGTGGGTTCTCGGGCTCTGATTGGTGGTTAGGGCTGGGATTCTGACTGGCTGTTGGTTCTCGGGCTCTGATTGGTGGTTAGGGCTGGGATTCTGACTGGTTGTTGGTTCTCGGGCTGTGATTGGTGGGTAGGGCTGGGATTCTGATTGGCTGTTCGTTCTCGGGCTCTGATTGGTGGGTAGGGCTGGGATTCTGATTGGCTGTTGGTTCTCGGGCTCTGATTGGTGGGTAGGTCTGGGATTCTGACTGGCTGTTGGTTCTCGGGCTCTGGTTGGTGGGTAGGGCTGGGATTCTGACTGGCTGTTGGTTCTCGTGCTCTGATTGGTGGGTAGGGCTGGGATTCTGATTGGCTGTTGGTTCTCGGGCTCTGATTGGTGGGTAGGGCTGGGATTCTGATTGGCTGTTGGTTCTCGGGCTCTGATTGGTGCTTAGGGCTGGGATTCTGATTGGCTGTTGGTTCTCGGGCTGTGATTGGTGGTTAGGGCGGGTAGGGCTGGGATTCTGATTGGCTGTTGGTTCTCGGGCTCTGATTGGTGGTTAGGGCTGGGATTCTGACTGGCTGTTGGTTCTCGGGCTCTGATTGGTGGGTAGGGCTGGGATTCTGACTGGCTGTTGGTTCTCGGGGTCTGATTGGTGGGTAGGGCTGGGATTCTGACTGGCTGTTGGTTCTCGGGCTCTGATTGGTGGGTAGGGCTGGGATTATGACTGGCTGTTGGTTCTCGGGCTCTGATTGGTGGGTAGGGCTGGGATTCTGACTGGCTGTTGGTTCTCGGGCTGTGATTGGTGGTTAGGGCGAGTAGGTCTGGGATTCTGATTGGCTGTTGGTTCTCGGGCTGTGATTGGTGGGTAGGTCTGGGATTCTGATTGGCTGTTGGTTCTCGGGCTCTGATTGGTGGGTAGGGCTGGGATTCTGATTGGCTGTTGGTTCTCGGGCTCTGATTGGTGGTTAGGGCTGGGATTCTGATTGGCTGTTGGTTCTCGGGCTCTGATTGGTGGGTAGGGCTGGGATTCTGACTGGCTGTTGGTTCTCGGGCTCTGATTGGTGTTTAGGGCTGGGATTCTGACTGGCTGTTGGTTCTCGGGCTCTGATTGGTGGTTAGGGCTGGGATTCTGAGTGGCTGTTGGTTCTCGGGCTCTGATTGGTGGGTAGGGCTGGGATTCTGATTGGCTGTTGGTTCTCGGGCTCTGATTGGTGGTTAGGGCTGGGATTCTGATTGGCTGTTGGTTCTCGGGCTCTGATTGGTGGGTAGGGCTGGGATTCTGACTGGCTGTTGGTTCTCGGGCTCTGATTGGTGGTTAGGGCTGGGATTCTGACTGGCTGTTGGTTCTCGGGCTCTGATTGGTGGTTAGGGCTGGGATTCTGAGTGGCTGTTGGTTCTCGGGCTCTGATTGGTGGGTAGGGCTGGAATTCTGACTGGCTGTTGGTTCTCGGGCTCTGATTGGTGGTTAGGGCTGGGATTCTGACTGGCTGTTGGTTCTCCGGCTGTGATTGGTGAGTAGGGCTGGGATTCTGATTGGCTGTTGGTTCTCGGGCTCTGATTGGTGGGTAGGGCTGGGATTTTGATTGGCTGTTGGTTCTCGGGCTGTGATTGGTGGGTAGGGCTGGGATTCTGATTGGCTGTTGGTTCTCGGGCTCTGATTGGTGGGTAGGGCTGGGATTCTGACTGGCTGTTGGTTCTCGGGCTCTGATTGGTGGGTAGGGCTGGGATTCTGACTGGCTGTTGGTTCTCGGGCTCTGATTGGTGTGGTAGGGCTGGGATTCTGACTGGCTGTTGGTTCTCGGGCTCTGATTGGTGGGTAGGGCTGGGATTCTGACCGGCTGTTGGTTCTCGGGCTCTGATTCGTGGGTAGGGCTGCGATTCTGACCGGCTGTTGGTTCTCGGGCTCTGATTCGTGGGTAGGGCTGCGATTCTGACCGGCTGATGGTTACTCGGGCTCTGATTGGTGGGTAGGGCTGGGATTCTGACCGGCTGTTGGTTCTCGGGCTCTGATTGGTGGGTAGGGCTGGGATTCTGACTGCCTGTTGGTTCTCGGGCTCTGATTGGTGGGTAGGGCTGGGATTCTGACTGCCTGTTGGTTCTCGGGCTCTGATTGGTGGGTAGGGCTGGGATTCTGACTGCCTGTTGGTTCTCGGGCTCTGATTGGTGGGTAGGGCTGGGATTCTGACTGACTGTTGGTTCACGGGCTGTGATTGGTGGTTAGGGCTGGGATTCTGATTGGCTGTTGGTTCTCGGGCTGTGATTGGTGGGTAGGGCTGGGATTCTGATTGGCTGTTGGTTCTCGGGCTCTGATTGGTGTTTAGGCCTGGGATTCTGATTGGCTGTTGGTTCTCGGGCTCTGATTGGTGGTTAGGGCGGGTAGGGCTGGGATTCTGACTGGCTGTTGGTTCTCGGGCTCTGATTGGTGGGTAGGGCTTGGATTCTGACTGGCGGTTGGTTCTCGGGCTCTGATTGGTGTGTAGGGCTGGGATTCTGACTGGCGGTTGGTTCTCGGGCTCTGATTGGTGGGTAGGGCTGGGATTCTGACTGGCGGTTGGTTCTCGGGCTCTGATTGGTGGGTAGGGCTGGGATTCTGACTGGCGGTTGGTTCTCGGGCTCTGATTGGTGGGTAGGGCTGGGATTCTGACTGGCGGTTGGTTCTCGGGCTCTGATTGGTGGGTAGCTCTGGGATTCTGACTGGCGGTTGGTTCTCGGGCTCTGATTGGTGGGTAGGGCTGGGATTCTGACTGGCGGTTGGTTCTCGGGCTCTGATTGGTGGGTAGGGCTGGGATTCTGACTGGCGGTTGGTTCTCGGGCTCTGGTTGGTGGGTAGGGCTGGGATTCTGACTGGCGGTTGTTTCTCGGGCTCCGATTGGTGGGTAGGGCTTTGATTCTGACTGGCGATTGTTTCTCGGGCTCCGATTGGTGGGTAGGGCTGGGATTCTGACTGGCGGTTGGTTCTCGGGCTCCTATTGGTGGGTAGGGCTGGGATACTGACTGGCGGTTGGTTCTCGGGCTCCGATTGGTGGGTAGGTCTGGGATTCTGACTGGCGGTTGGTTCTCGGGCTCCGATTGGGGGGTAGGGCTGGGATTCTGACTGGCTGTTGGTTCTCGGGCTCCGATTGGTGGGTAGGGCTGGGATTCTGATTGGCTGTTGGTTCTCGGGCTCTGATTGGTGGGTAGGGCTGGGATTCTGATTGGCTGTTGGTTCTCGGGCTCTGATTGGTGGTTAGTGCTAGGATTCTGATTGGATGTTGGTTCTCGGGCTCTGATTGGTGTGTAGGGCTGGGATTCTGATTGGATGTTGGTTCTCGGGCTCTGATTGGTGGGTAGGGCTGGGATTCTGACTGGCTGTTGGTTCTCGGGCTGTGATTGGTGGGTAGGGCTGGGATTCTGACTGGCTGTTGGTTCTCGGGCTGTGATTGGTGGGTAGGGCTGGGATTCTGACTGGCTGTTGGTTCTCGGGCTGTAATTGGTGGGTAGGGCTGGGATTCTGATTGGCTGTTGGTTCTCGGGCTCTGATTGGTGGGTAGGGCTGGGTTTCTGACTGGCTGTTGGTTCTCGGGCTCTGATTGGTGGGTAGGGCTGGGATTCTGACTGGCTGTTGGTTCTCGGGCTCTGATTGGTGGTTAGGGTTGGGATTCTGACTGGCTGTTGGTTCTCGAGCTGTGATTGGTGGTAAGGGCAGGGATTCTGACTGGCTGTTGGTTCTCGTGCTGTGATTGGTGGGTAGGGCTGTGATTCTGGTTGGCTGTTGGTTCTCGGGCTGTGATTGGTGCTTAGGGCTGGGATTCTGATTGGCTGTTGGTTCTCGGGCTGTGATTGGTGGTTAGGGCGGGTAGGGCTGAGATTCTGACTGGCTGTTGGTTCTCGGGCTCTGATTGGTGGGTAGGGCTGGGATTCTGACTGGCTGTTGGTTCTCGGGCTCTGATTGGTGGGTAGGGCTGGGATTCTGACTGGCTGTTGGTTCTCGGGCTCTGATTGGTGGGTAGGGCTGGGATTCTGACTGGCTGTTGGTTCTCGAGCTCTGATTGGTGGGTAGGGCTGGGATTCTGATTGGCTGTTGGTTCTCGGGCTCTGATTGGTGGTTAGGGCTGGGATTCTGATTGGCTGTTGGTTCTCGGGCTCTGATTGGTGGTTAGGGATGGGATTCTGATTGGCTGTTGGTTCTCGGGCTGTGATTGGTGGTTAGGGCGGGTAGGGCTGGGATTCTGATTGGCTATTGGTTCTCGGGCCCTTATTGGTGGGTAGAGCTGGGATTCTGACTGGCTGTTGGTTCTCGGGCTCTGATTGGTGGTTAGGGCTGGGATTCTGACTGGCTGTTGGTTCTCGGGCTCTGATTGGTGGGTAGGGCTGGGATTCTGATTGGCTGTTGGTTCTCGGGCTGTGATTGGTGGGTAGGGCTGGGATTTTGATTGGCTGTTGGTTCTCGGGCTGTGATTGGTGGGTAGGGCTGGGATTCTGATTGACTGTTGGTTGTCGGGCTGTGATTGGTGATTAGGGCTGGGATTCTGATTGGCTGTGGGTTCTCGGGCTCTGATTGGTGGTTAGGGCTGGGATTCTGACTGGCTGTTGGTTCTCGGGCTCTGATTGGTGGTTAGGGCTGGGATTCTGACTGGTTGTTGGTTCTCGGGCTGTGATTGGTGGGTAGGGCTGGGATTCTGATTGGCTGTTCGTTCTCGGGCTCTGATTGGTGGGTAGGGCTGGGATTCTGATTGGCTGTTGGTTCTCGGGCTCTGATTGGTGGGTAGGTCTGGGATTCTGACTGGCTGTTGGTTCTCGGGCTCTGGTTGGTGGGTAGGGCTGGGATTCTGACTGGCTGTTGGTTCTCGTGCTCTGATTGGTGGGTAGGGCTGGGATTCTGATTGGCTGTTGGTTCTCGGGCTCTGATTGGTGGGTAGGGCTGGGATTCTGATTGGCTGTTGGTTCTCGGGCTCTGATTGGTGCTTAGGGCTGGGATTCTGATTGGCTGTTGGTTCTCGGGCTGTGATTGGTGGTTAGGGCGGGTAGGGCTGGGATTCTGATTGGCTGTTGGTTCTCGGGCTCTGATTGGTGGTTAGGGCTGGGATTCTGACTGGCTGTTGGTTCTCGGGCTCTGATTGGTGGGTAGGGCTGGGATTCTGACTGGCTGTTGGTTCTCGGGGTCTGATTGGTGGGTAGGGCTGGGATTCTGACTGGCTGTTGGTTCTCGGGCTCTGATTGGTGGGTAGGGCTGGGATTATGACTGGCTGTTGGTTCTCGGGCTCTGATTGGTGGGTAGGGCTGGGATTCTGACTGGCTGTTGGTTCTCGGGCTGTGATTGGTGGTTAGGGCGAGTAGGTCTGGGATTCTGATTGGCTGTTGGTTCTCGGGCTGTGATTGGTGGGTAGGTCTGGGATTCTGATTGGCTGTTGGTTCTCGGGCTCTGATTGGTGGGTAGGGCTGGGATTCTGATTGGCTGTTGGTTCTCGGGCTCTGATTGGTGGTTAGGGCTGGGATTCTGATTGGCTGTTGGTTCTCGGGCTCTGATTGGTGGGTAGGGCTGGGATTCTGACTGGCTGTTGGTTCTCGGGCTCTGATTGGTGTTTAGGGCTGGGATTCTGACTGGCTGTTGGTTCTCGGGCTCTGATTGGTGGTTAGGGCTGGGATTCTGAGTGGCTGTTGGTTCTCGGGCTCTGATTGGTGGGTAGGGCTGGAATTCTGACTGGCTGTTGGTTCTCGGGCTCTGATTGGTGGTTAGGGCTGGGATTCTGACTGGCTGTTGGTTCTCGGGCTGTGATTGGTGAGTAGGGCTGGGATTCTGATTGGCTGTTGGTTCTCGGGCTCTGATTGGTGGGTAGGGCTGTGATTTTGATTGGCTGTTGGTTCTCGGGCTGTGATTGGTGGTTAGGGCTGGGATTCTGATTGGCTGTTGGTTCTCGGGCTCTGATTGGTGGGTAGGGCTGGGATTCTGACTGGCTGTTGGTTCTCGGGCTCTGATTGGTGGGTAGGCCTGGGATTCTGACTGGCTGTTGGTTCTCGGGCTCTGATTGGTGGGTAGGGCTGGGATTCTGACTGGCTGTTGGTTCTCGGGCTCTGATTGGTGGATAGGGCTGGGATTCTGACCGGCTGTTGGTTCTCGGGCTCTGATTGGTGGGTAGGGCTGCGATTCTGACCGGCTGTTGGTTCTCGGGCTCTGATTGGTGGGTAGGGCTGCAATTCTGACCGGCTGTTGGTTACTCGGGCTCTGATTGGTGGGTAGGGCTGGGATTCTGACCGGCTGTTGGTTCTCGGGCTCTGATTGGTGGGTAGGGCTGGGATTCTGACTGCCTGTTGGTTCTCGGGCTCTGATTGGTGGGTAGGGCTGGGATTCTGACTGCCTGTTGGTTCTCGGGCTCTGATTGGTGGGTAGGGCTGGGATTCTGACTGCCTGTTGGTTCTCGGACTGTGATTGGTGGGTAGGGCTGGGATTCTGACTGACTGTTGGTTCTCGGGCTCTGATTGGTGTTTAGGCCTGGGATTCTGATTGGCTGTTGGTTCTCGGGCTCTGATTGGTGTGTTGGGCTGGGATTCTGATTGGATGTTGGTTCTCGGGCTCTGATTGGTGGGTAGGGCTGGGATTCTGACTGGCTGTTGGTTCTCGGGCTGTGATTGGTGGGTAGGGCTGGGATTCTGACTGGCTGTTGGTTCTCGGGCTGTAATTGGTGGGTAGGGCTGGGATTCTGATTGGCTGTTGGTTCTCGGGCTCTGATTGGTGGGTAGGGCTGGGTTTCTGACTGGCTGTTGGTTCTCGGGCTCTGATTGGTGGGTAGGGCTGGGATTCTGACTGGCTGTCGGTTCTCGGGCTCTGATTGGTGGTTAGGGCTGGGATTCTGACTGGCTGTTGGTTCTCGAGCTGTGATTGGTGGTAAGGGCAGGGATTCTGACTGGCTGTTGGTTCTCGTGCTGTGATTGGTGGGTAGGGCTGTGATTCTGGTTGGCTGTTGGTTCTCGGGCTGTGATTGGTGCTTAGGGCTGGGATTCTGATTGGCTGTTGGTTCTCGGGCTGTGATTGGTGGTTAGGGCGGGTAGGGCTGAGATTCTGACTGGCTGTTGGTTCTCGGGCTCTGATTGGTGGGTAGGGCTGGGATTCTGACTGGCTGTTGGTTCTCGGGCTCTGATTGGTGGGTAGGGCTGGGATTCTGACTGGCTGTTGGTTCTCGGGCTCTGATTGGTGGGTAGGGCTGGGATTCTGACTGGCTGTTGGTTCTCGGGCTCTGATTGGTGGGTAGGGCTGGGATTCTGATTGGCTGTTGGTTCTCGGGCTCTGATTGGTGGTTAGGGCTGGGATTCTGATTGGCTGTTGGTTCTCGGGCTCTGATTGGTGGTTAGGGATGGGATTCTGATTGGCTGTTGGTTCTCGGGCTGTGATTGGTGGTTAGGGCGGGTAGGGCTGGGATTCTGATTGGCTATTGGTTCTCGGGCCCTTATTGGTGGGTAGAGCTGGGATTCTGACTGGCTGTTGGTTCTCGGGCTCTGATTGGTGGTTAGGGCTGGGATTCTGACTGGCTGTTGGTTCTCGGGCTCTGATTGGTGGGTAGGGCTGGGATTCTGATTGGCTGTTGGTTCTCGGGCTGTGATTGGTAGGTAGGGCTGGGATTTTGATTGGCTGTTGGTTCTCGGGCTGTGATTGGTGGGTAGGGCTGGGATTCTGATTGACTGTTGGTTGTCGGGCTGTGATTGGTGATTAGGGCTGGGATTCTGATTGGCTGTGGGTTCTCGGGCTCTGATTGGTGGTTAGGGCTGGGATTCTGACTGGCTGTTGGTTCTCGGGCTCTGATTGGTGGTTAGGGCTGGGATTCTGACTGGTTGTTGGTTCTCGGGCTGTGATTGGTGGGTAGGGCTGGGATTCTGATTGGCTGTTGGTTCTCGGGCTCTGATTGGTGGGTAGGGCTGGGATTCTGATTGGCTGTTGGTTCTCGGGCTCTGATTGGTGGGTAGGTCTGGGATTCTGACTGGCTGTTGGTTCTCGGGCTCTGATTGGTGGGTAGGGCTGGGATTCTGACTGGCTGTTGGTTCTCGTGCTCTGATTGGTGGGTAGGGCTGGGATTCTGATTGGCTGTTGGTTCTCGGGCTCTGATTGGTGGGTAGGGCTGGGATTCTGATTGGCTGTTGGTTCTCGGGCTCTGATTGGTGCTTAGGGCTGGGATTCTGATTGGCTGTTGGTTCTCGGGCTGTGATTGGTGGTTAGGGCGGGTAGGGCTGGGATTCTGATTGGCTGTTGGTTCTCGGGCTCTGATTGGTGGTTAGGGCTGGGATTCTGACTGGCTGTTGGTTCTCGGGCTCTGATTGGTGGGTAGGGCTGGGATTCTGACTGGCTGTTGGTTCTCGGGGTCTGATTGGTGGGTAGGGCTGGGATTCTGACTGGCTGTTGGTTCTCGGGCTCTGATTGGTGGGTAGGGCTGGGATTATGACTGGCTGTTGGTTCTCGGGCTCTGATTGGTGGGTAGGGCTGGGATTCTGACTGGCTGTTGGTTCTCGGGCTGTGATTGGTGGTTAGGGCGAGTAGGTCTGGGATTCTCATTGGCTGTTGGTTCTCGGGCTGTGATTGGTGGGTAGGTCTGGGATTCTGATTGGCTGTTGGTTCTCGGGCTCTGATTGGTGGGTAGGGCTGGGATTCTGATTGGCTGTTGGTTCTCGGGCTCTGATTGGTGGTTAGGGCTGGGATTCTGACTGGCTGTTGGTTCTCGGGCTCTGATTGGTGTTTAGGGCTGGGATTCTGACTGGCTGTTGGTTCTCGGGCTCTGTTTGGTGGTTAGGGCTGGGATTCTGAGTGGCTGTTGGTTCTCGGGCTCTGATTGGTGGGTAGGGCTGGAATTCTGACTGGCTGTTGGTTCTCGGGCTCTGATTGGTGGTTAGGGCTGGGATTCTGACTGGCTGTTGGTTCTCGGGCTGTGATTGGTGAGTAGGGCTGGGATTCTGATTGGCTGTTGGTTCTCGGGCTCTGATTGGTGGGTAGGGCTGTGATTTTGATTGGCTGTTGGTTCTCGGGCTGTGATTGGTGGTTAGGGCTGGGATTCTGATTGGCTGTTGGTTCTCGGGCTCTCATTGGTGGGTAGGGCTGGGATTCTGACTGGCTGTTGGTTCTCGGGCTCTGATTGGTGGGTAGGGCTGGGATTCTGACTGGCTGTTGGTTCTCGGGCTCTGATTGGTGGGTAGGGCTGGGATTCTGACTGGCTGTTGGTTCTCGGGCTCTGATTGGTGGTTAGGGCTGGGATTCTGACTGGCTGTTGGTTCTCGAGCTGTGATTGGTGGTTAGGGCAGGGATTCTGACTGGCTGTTGGTTCTCGTGCTGTGATTGGTGGGTAGGGCTGTGATTCTGGTTGGCTGTTGGTTCTCGGGCTGTGATTGGTGCTTAGGGCTGGGAGTCTGATTGGCTGTTGGTTCTCGGGCTGTGATTGGTGGTTAGGGCGGGTAGGGCTGAGATTCTGACTGGCTGTTGGTTCTCGGGCTCTGATTGGTGGGTAGGGCTGGGATTCTGACTGGCTGTTGGTTCTCGGGCTCTGATTGGTGGGTAGGGCTGGGATTCTGACTGGCTGTTGGTTCTCGGGCTCTGATTGGTGGGTAGGGCTGGGATTCTGACTGGCTGTTGGTTCTCGGGCTCTGATTGGTGGGTAGGGCTGGGATTCTGATTGGCTGTTGGTTCTCGGGCTCTGATTGGTGGGTAGGGCTGGGATTCTGATTGGCTGTTGGTTCTCGGGCTCTGATTGGTGGGTAGGGCTGGGATTCTGATTGGCTGTTGGTTCTCGGGCTCTGATTGGTGGGTAGGGCTGGGATTCTGATTGGCTGTTGGTTCTCTGGCTCTGATTGGTGGTTAGGGATGGGATTCTGATTGGCTGTTGGTTCTCGGGCTGTGATTGGTGGGTAGGGCTGGGATTCTGACTGGCTGTTGGTTCTCGGGCTCTGATTGGTGGGTAGGGCTGGGATTCTGACTGGCTGTTGGTTCTCGGGCTCTGATTGGTGGTTAGGGATGGGATTCTGATTGGCTGTTGGTTCTCGGGATGTGATTGGTGGGTAGGGCTGGGATTCTGACTGGCTGTTGGTTCTCGGGCTCTGATTGGTGGGTAGGGCTGGGATTCTGACTGGCTGTTGGTTCTCGGGCTCTGATTGGTGGTTAGGGCGGGTAGGGCTGGGATTCTGACTGGCTGTTGGTTCTCGAGCCCTTATTGGTGGGTAGAGCTGGGATTCTGACTGGCTGTTGGTTCTCGGGCTCTGATTGGTGGTTAGGGCTGGGATTCTGACTGGCTGTTGGTTCTCGGGCTCTGATTGGTGGGTAGGGCTGGGATTCTGATTGGCTGTTGGTTCTCGGGCTGTGATTGGTGGGTAGGGCTGGGATTCTGATTGGCTGTTGGTTCTCGGGCTGTGATTGGTGGGTAGGGCTGGGATTCTGATTGACTGTTGGTTCTCGGGCTTTGATTGGTGATTAGGGCTGGGATTCTGATTGGCTGTGGGTTCTCGGGCTCTGATTGGTGGTTAGGGCTGGGATTCTGACTGGCTGTTGGTTCTCGGGCTCTGATTGGTGGTTAGGGCTGGGATTCTGACTGGTTGTTGGTTCTCGGGCTGTGATTGGTGGGTAGGGCTGGGATTCTGATTGGCTGTTGGTTCTCGGGCTCTGATTGGTGGGTAGGGCTGGGATTCTGATTGGCTGTTGGTTCTCGGGCTCTGATTGGTGGGTAGGGCTGGGATTCTGACTGGCTGTTGGTTCTCGGGCTCTGATTGGTGGGTAGGGCTGGGATTCTGACTGGCTGTTGGTTCTCGGGCTCTGATTGGTGGGTAGGGCTGGGATTCTGATTGGCTGTTGGTTCTCGGGCTCTGATTGGTGGGTAGGGCTGGGATTCTGATTGGCTGTTGGTTCTCGGGCTCTGATTGGTGCTTAGGGCTGGGATTCTGATTGGCTGTTGGTTCTCGGGCTGTGATTGGTGGTTAGGGCGGGTAGGGCTGGGATTCTGATTGGCTGTTGGTTCTCGGGCTCTGATTGGTGGTTAGGGCTGGGATTCTGACTGGATGTTGGTTCTCGGGCTCTGATTGGTGGGTAGGGCTGGGATTCTGACTGGCTGTTGGTTCTCGGGGTCTGATTGGTGGGTAGGGCTGAGATTCTGACTGGCTGTTGGTTCTCGGGCTCTGATTGGTGGGTAGGGCTGGGATTCTGACTGGCTGTTGGTTCTCGGGCTCTGATTGGTGGGTAGGGCTGGGATTCTGACTGGCTGTTGGTTCTCGGGCTGTGATTGGTGGTTAGGGCGAGTAGGTCTGGGATTCTGATTGGCTGTTGGTTCTCGGGCTGTGATTGGTGGGTAGGGCTGGGATTCTGATTGGCTGTTGGTTCTCGGGCTCTGATTGGTGGGTAGGGCTGGGATTCTGATTGGCTGTTGGTTCTCGGGCTCTGATTGGTGGTTAGGGCTGGGATTCTGATTGGCTGTTGGTTCTCGGGCTCTGATTGGTGGGTAGGGCTGGGATTCTGACTGGCTGTTGGTTCTCGGGCTCTGATTGGTGGTTAGGGCTGGGATTCTGACTGGCTGTTGGTTCTCGGGCTCTGATTGGTGGTTAGGGCTGGGATTCTGAGTGGCTGTTGGTTCTCGGGCTCTGATTGGCGGGTAGGGCTGGAATTCTGACTGGCTGTTGGTTCTCGGGCTCTGATTGGTGGTTAGGGCTGGGATTCTGACTGGCTGTTGGTTCTCCGGCTGTGATTGTTGAGTAGGGCTGGGATTCTGATTGGCTGTTGGTTCTCGGGCTCTGATTGGTGGGTAGGGCTGGGATTTTGATTGGCTGTTGGTTCTCGGGCTGTGATTGGTGGTTAGGGCTGGGATTCTGATTGGCTGTTGGTTCTCGGGCTCTGATTGGTGGGTAGGGCTGGGATTCTGACTGGCTGTTGGTTCTCGGGCTCTGATTGGTGGGTAGGGCTGGGATTCTGACTGGCTGTTGGTTCTCGGGCTCTGATTGGTGGGTAGGGCTGGGATTCTGACTGGCTGTTGGTTCTCGGGCTCTGATTGGTGGGTAGGGCTGGGATTCTGACCGGCTGTTGGTTCTCGGGCTCTGATTCGTGGGTAGGGCTGCGATTCTGACCGGCTGTTGGTTCTCGGGCTCTGATTGGTGGGTAGGGCTGGGATTCTGACCGGCTGTTGGTTACTCGGGCTCTGATTGGTGGGTAGGGCTGGGATTCTGACCGGCTGTTGGTTCTCGGGCTCTGATTGGTGGGTAGGGCTGGGATTCTGACTGCCTGTTGGTTCTCGGGCTCTGATTGGTGGGTAGGGCTGGGATTCTGACTGCCTGTTGGTTCTCGGGCTCTGATTGGTGGGTAGGGCTGGGATTCTGACTGCCTGTTGGTTCTCGGGCTGTGATTGGTGGGTAGGGCTGGGATTCTGACTGACTGTTGGTTCACGGGCTGTGATTGGTGGTTAGGGCTGGGATTCTGATTGGCTGTTGGTTCTCGGGCTGTGATTGGTGGGTAGGGCTGGGATTCTGATTGGCTGTTGGTTCTCGGGCTCTGATTGGTGTTTAGGCCTGGGATTCTGATTGGCTGTTGGTTCTCGGGCTCTGATTGGTGGTTAGGGCGGGTAGGGCTGGGATTCTGACTGGCTGTTGGTTCTCGGGCTCTGATTGGTGGGTAGGGCTTGGATTCTGACTGGCGGTTGGTTCTCGGGCTCTGATTGGTGTGTAGGGCTGGGATTCTGACTGGCGGTTGGTTCTCGGGCTCTGATTGGTGGGTAGGGCTGGGATTCTGACTGGCGGTTGGTTCTCGGGCTCTGATTGGTGGGTAGGGCTGGGATTCTGACTGGCGGTTGGTTCTCGGGCTCTGATTGGTGGGTAGGGCTGGGATTCTGACTGGCGGTTGGTTCTCAGGCTCTGATTGGTGGGTAGCTCTGGGATTCTGACTGGCGGTTGGTTCTCGGGCTCTGATTGGTGGGTAGGGCTGGGATTCTGACTGGCGGTTGGTTCTCGGGCTCTGATTGGTGGGTAGGGCTGGGATTCTGACTGGCGGTTGGTTCTCGGGCTCTGATTGGTGGGTAGGGCTGGGATTCTGACTGGCGGTTGTTTCTCGGGCTCCGATTGGTGGGTAGGGCTTTGATTCTGACTGGCGATTGTTTCTCGGGCTCCGATTGGTGGGTAGGGCTGGGATTCTGACTGGCGGTTGGTTCTCGGGCTCCTATTGGTGGGTGGGGCTGGGATTCTGACTGGCGGTTGGTTCTCGGGCTCCGATTGGTGGGTAGGTCTGGGATTCTGACTGGCGGTTGGTTCTCAGGCTCCGATTGGGGGGTAGGGCTGGGATTCTGACTGGCTGTTGGTTCTCGGGCTCCGATTGGTGGGTAGGGCTGGGATTCTGATTGGCTGTTGGTTCTCGGGCTCTGATTGGTGGGTAGGGCTGGGATTCTGATTGGCTGTTGGTTCTCGGGCTCTGATTGGTGGTTAGTGCTAGGATTCTGATTGGATGTTGGTTCTCGGGCTCTGATTGGTGTGTAGGGCTGGGATTCTGATTGGATGTTGGTTCTCGGGCTCTGATTGGTGGGTAGGGCTGGGATTCTGACTGGCTGTTGGTTCTAGGGCTGTGATTGGTGGGTAGGGCTGGGATTCTGACTGGCTGTTGGTTCTCGGGCTGTGATTGGTGGGTAGGGCTGGGATTCTGACTGGCTGTTGGTTCTCGTGCTGTAATTGGTGGGTAGGGCTGGGATTCTGATTGGCTGTTGGTTCTCGGGCTCTGATTGGTGGGTAGGGCTGGGATTCTGATTGGCTGTTGGTTCTCGGGCTGTGATTGGTGGTTAGGGCTGGGATTCTGACTGGCTGTTGGTTCTCGGGCTGTGATTGGTGGTTAGGGTTGGGATTCTGACTGGCTGTTGGTTCTCGAGCTGTGATTGGTGGTAAGGGCAGGGATTCTGACTGGCTGTTGGTTCTCGTGCTGTGATTGGTGGGTAGGGCTGTGATTCTGGTTGGCTGTTGGTTCTCGGGCTGTGATTGGTGCTTAGGGCTGGGATTCTGATTGGCTGTTGGTTCTCGGGCTGTGATTGGTGGTTAGGGCGGGTAGGGCTGAGATTCTGACTGGCTGTTGGTTCTCGGGCTCTGATTGGTGGGTAGGGCTGGGATTCTGACTGGCTGTTGGTTCTCGGGCTCTGATTGGTGGGTAGGGCTGGGATTCTGACTGGCTGTTGGTTCTCGGGCTCTGATTGGTGGGTAGGGCTGGGATTCTGACTGGCTGTTGGTTCTCGAGCTCTGATTGGTGGGTAGGGCTGGGATTCTGATTGGCTGTTGGTTCTCGGGCTCTGATTGGTGGTTAGGGCTGGGATTCTGATTGGCTGTTGGTTCTCGGGCTCTGATTGGTGGTTAGGGATGGGATTCTGATTGGCTGTTGGTTCTCGGGCTGTGATTGGTGGTTAGGGCGGGTAGGGCTGGGATTCTGATTGGCTATTGGTTCTCGGGCCCTTATTGGTGGGTAGAGCTGGGATTCTGACTGGCTGTTGGTTCTCGGGCTCTGATTGGTGGTTAGGGCTGGGATTCTGACTGGCTGTTGGTTCTCGGGCTCTGATTGGTGGGTAGGGCTGGGATTCTGATTGGCTGTTGGTTCTCGGGCTGTGATTGGTGGGTAGGGCTGGGATTTTGATTGGCTGTTGGTTCTCGGGCTGTGATTGGTGGGTAGGGCTGGGATTCTGATTGACTGTTGGTTGTCGGGCTGTGATTGGTGATTAGGGCTGGGATTCTGATTGGCTGTGGGTTCTCGGGCTCTGATTGGTGGTTAGGGCTGGGATTCTGACTGGCTGTTGGTTCTCGGGCTCTGATTGGTGGTTAGGGCTGGGATTCTGACTGGTTGTTGGTTCTCGGGCTGTGATTGGTGGGTAGGGCTGGGATTCTGATTGGCTGTTCGTTCTCGGGCTCTGATTGGTGGGTAGGGCTGGGATTCTGATTGGCTGTTGGTTCTCGGGCTCTGATTGGTGGGTAGGTCTGGGATTCTGACTGGCTGTTGGTTCTCGGGCTCTGGTTGGTGGGTAGGGCTGGGATTCTGACTGGCTGTTGGTTCTCGTGCTCTGATTGGTGGGAAGGGCTGGGATTCTGATTGGCTGTTGGTTCTCGGGCTCTGATTGGTGGGTAGGGCTGGGATTCTGATTGGCTGTTGGTTCTCGGGCTCTGATTGGTGCTTAGGGCTGGGATTCTGATTGGCTGTTGGTTCTCGGGCTGTGATTGGTGGTTAGGGCGGGTAGGGCTGGGATTCTGATTGGCTGTTGGTTCTCGGGCTCTGATTGGTGGTTAGGGCTGGGATTCTGACTGGCTGTTGGTTCTCGGGCTCTGATTGGTGGGTAGGGCTGGGATTCTGACTGGCTGTTGGTTCTCGGGGTCTGATTGGTGGGTAGGGCTGGGATTCTGACTGGCTGTTGGTTCTCGGGCTCTGATTGGTGGGTAGGGCTGGGATTATGACTGGCTGTTGGTTCTCGGGCTCTGATTGGTGGGTAGGGCTGGGATTCTGACTGGCTGTTGGTTCTCGGGCTGTGATTGGTGGTTAGGGCGAGTAGGTCTGGGATTCTGATTGGCTGTTGGTTCTCGGGCTGTGATTGGTGGGTAGGTCTGGGATTCTGATTGGCTGTTGGTTCTCGGGCTCTGATTGGTGGGTAGGGCTGGGATTCTGATTGGCTGTTGGTTCTCGGGCTCTGATTGGTGGTTAGGGCTGGGATTCTGATTGGCTGTTGGTTCTCGGGCTCTGATTGGTGGGTAGGGCTGGGATTCTGACTGGCTGTTGGTTCTCGGGCTCTGATTGGTGTTTAGGGCTGGGATTCTGACTGGCTGTTGGTTCTCGGGCTCTGATTGGTGGTTAGGGCTGGGATTCTGAGTGGCTGTTGGTTCTCGGGCTCTGATTGGTGGGTAGGGCTGGAATTCTGACTGGCTGTTGGTTCTCGGGCTCTGATTGGTGGTTAGGGCTGGGATTCTGACTGGCTGTTGGTTCTCGGGCTGTGATTGGTGAGTAGGGCTGGGATTCTGATTGGCTGTTGGTTCTCGGGCTCTGATTGGTGGGTAGGGCTGTGATTTTGATTGGCTGTTGGTTCTCGGGCTGTGATTGGTGGTTAGGGCTGGGATTCTGATTGGCTGTTGGTTCTCGGGCTCTGATTGGTGGGTAGGGCTGGGATTCTGACTGGCTGTTGGTTCTCGGGCTCTGATTGGTGGGTAGGCCTGGGATTCTGACTGGCTGTTGGTTCTCGGGCTCTGATTGGTGGGTAGGGCTGGGATTCTGACTGGCTGTTGGTTCTCGGGCTCTGATTGGTGGATAGGGCTGGGATTCTGACCGGCTGTTGGTTCTCGGGCTCTGATTGGTGGGTAGGGCTGCGATTCTGACCGGCTGTTGGTTCTCGGGCTCTGATTGGTGGGTAGGGCTGCAATTCTGACCGGCTGTTGGTTACTCGGGCTCTGATTGGTGGGTAGGGCTGGGATTCTGACCGGCTGTTGGTTCTCGGGCTCTGATTGGTGGGTAGGGTTGGGATTCTGACTGCCTGTTGGTTCTCGGGCTCTGATTGGTGGGTAGGGCTGGGATTCTGACTGCCTGTTGGTTCTCGGGCTCTGATTGGTGGGTAGGGCTGGGATTCTGACTGCCTGTTGGTTCTCGGACTGTGATTGGTGGGTAGGGCTGGGATTCTGACTGACTGTTGGTTCTCGGGCTCTGATTGGTGTTTAGGCCTGGGATTCTGATTGGCTGTTGGTTCTCGGGCTCTGATTGGTGTGTTGGGCTGGGATTCTGATTGGATGTTGGTTCTCGGGCTCTGATTGGTGGGTAGGGCTGGGATTCTGACTGGCTGTTGGTTCTCGGGCTGTGATTGGTGGGTAGGGCTGGGATTCTGACTGGCTGTTGGTTCTCGGGCTGTAATTGGTGGGTAGGGCTGGGATTCTGATTGGCTGTTGGTTCTCGGGCTCTGATTGGTGGGTAGGGCTGGGTTTCTGACTGGCTGTTGGTTCTCGGGCTCTGATTGGTGGGTAGGGCTGGGATTCTGACTGGCTGTTGGTTCTCGGGCTCTGATTGGTGGTTAGGGCTGGGATTCTGACTGGCTGTTGGTTCTCGAGCTGTGATTGGTGGTAAGGGCAGGGATTCTGACTGGCTGTTGGTTCTCGTGCTGTGATTGGTGGGTAGGGCTGTGATTCTGGTTGGCTGTTGGTTCTCGGGCTGTGATTGGTGCTTAGGGCTGGGATTCTGATTGGCTGTTGGTTCTCGGGCTGTGATTGGTGGTTAGGGCGGGTAGGGCTGAGATTCTGACTGGCTGTTGGTTCTCGGGCTCTGATTGGTGGGTAGGGCTGGGATTCTGACTGGCTGTTGGTTCTCGGGCTCTGATTGGTGGGTAGGGCTGGGATTCTGACTGGCTGTTGGTTCTCGGGCTCTGATTGGTGGGTAGGGCTGGGATTCTGACTGGCTGTTGGTTCTCGGGCTCTGATTGGTGGGTAGGGCTGGGATTCTGATTGGCTGTTGGTTCTCGGGCTCTGATTGGTGGTTAGGGCTGGGATTCTGATTGGCTGTTGGTTCTCGGGCTCTGATTGGTGGTTAGGGATGGGATTCTGATTGGCTGTTGGTTCTCGGGCTGTGATTGGTGGTTAGGGCGGGTAGGGCTGGGATTCTGATTGGCTATTGGTTCTCGGGCCCTTATTGGTGGGTAGAGCTGGGATTCTGACTGGCTGTTGGTTCTCGGGCTCTGATTGGTGGTTAGGGCTGGGATTCTGACTGGCTGTTGGTTCTCGGGCTCTGATTGGTGGGTAGGGCTGGGATTCTGATTGGCTGTTGGTTCTCGGGCTGTGATTGGTGGGTAGGGCTGGGATTTTGATTGGCTGTTGGTTCTCGGGCTGTGATTGGTGGGTAGGGCTGGGATTCTGATTGACTGTTGGTTGTCGGGCTGTGATTGGTGATTAGGGCTGGGATTCTGATTGGCTGTGGGTTCTCGGGCTCTGATTGGTGGTTAGGGCTGGGATTCTGACTGGCTGTTGGTTCTCGGGCTCTGATTGGTGGTTAGGGCTGGGATTCTGACTGGTTGTTGGTTCTCGGGCTGTGATTGGTGGGTAGGGCTGGGATTCTGATTGGCTGTTGGTTCTCGGGCTCTGATTGGTGGGTAGGGCTGGGATTCTGATTGGCTGTTGGTTCTCGGGCTCTGATTGGTGGGTAGGTCTGGGATTCTGACTGGCTGTTGGTTCTCGGGCTCTGATTGGTGGGTAGGGCTGGGATTCTGACTGGCTGTTGGTTCTCGTGCTCTGATTGGTGGGTAGGGCTGGGATTCTGATTGGCTGTTGGTTCTCGGGCTCTGATTGGTGGGTAGGGCTGGGATTCTGATTGGCTGTTGGTTCTCGGGCTCTGATTGGTGCTTAGGGCTGGGATTCTGATTGGCTGTTGGTTCTCGGGCTGTGATTGGTGGTTAGGGCGGGTAGGGCTGGGATTCTGATTGGCTGTTGGTTCTCGGGCTCTGATTGGTGGTTAGGGCTGGGATTCTGACTGGCTGTTGGTTCTCGGGCTCTGATTGGTGGGTAGGGCTGGGATTCTGACTGGCTGTTGGTTCTCGGGGTCTGATTGGTGGGTAGGGCTGGGATTCTGACTGGCTGTTGGTTCTCGGGCTCTGATTGGTGGGTAGGGCTGGGATTATGACTGGCTGTTGGTTCTCGGGCTCTGATTGGTGGGTAGGGCTGGGATTCTGACTGGCTGTTGGTTCTCGGGCTGTGATTGGTGGTTAGGGCGAGTAGGTCTGGGATTCTCATTGGCTGTTGGTTCTCGGGCTGTGATTGGTGGGTAGGTCTGGGATTCTGATTGGCTGTTGGTTCTCGGGCTCTGATTGGTGGGTAGGGCTGGGATTCTGATTGGCTGTTGGTTCTCGGGCTCTGATTGGTGGTTAGGGCTGGGATTCTGACTGGCTGTTGGTTCTCGGGCTCTGATTGGTGTTTAGGGCTGGGATTCTGACTGGCTGTTGGTTCTCGGGCTCTGTTTGGTGGTTAGGGCTGGGATTCTGAGTGGCTGTTGGTTCTCGGGCTCTGATTGGTGGGTAGGGCTGGAATTCTGACTGGCTGTTGGTTCTCGGGCTCTGATTGGTGGTTAGGGCTGGGATTCTGACTGGCTGTTGGTTCTCGGGCTGTGATTGGTGAGTAGGGCTGGGATTCTGATTGGCTGTTGGTTCTCGGGCTCTGATTGGTGGGTAGGGCTGTGATTTTGATTGGCTGTTGGTTCTCGGGCTGTGATTGGTGGTTAGGGCTGGGATTCTGATTGGCTGTTGGTTCTCGGGCTCTCATTGGTGGGTAGGGCTGGGATTCTGACTGGCTGTTGGTTCTCGGGCTCTGATTGGTGGGTAGGGCTGGGATTCTGACTGGCTGTTGGTTCTCGGGCTCTGATTGGTGGGTAGGGCTGGGATTCTGACTGGCTGTTGGTTCTCGGGCTCTGATTGGTGGTTAGGGCTGGGATTCTGACTGGCTGTTGGTTCTCGAGCTGTGATTGGTGGTTAGGGCAGGGATTCTGACTGGCTGTTGGTTCTCGTGCTGTGATTGGTGGGTAGGGCTGTGATTCTGGTTGGCTGTTGGTTCTCGGGCTGTGATTGGTGCTTAGGGCTGGGAGTCTGATTGGCTGTTGGTTCTCGGGCTGTGATTGGTGGTTAGGGCGGGTAGGGCTGAGATTCTGACTGGCTGTTGGTTCTCGGGCTCTGATTGGTGGGTAGGGCTGGGATTCTGACTGGCTGTTGGTTCTCGGGCTCTGATTGGTGGGTAGGGCTGGGATTCTGACTGGCTGTTGGTTCTCGGGCTCTGATTGGTGGGTAGGGCTGGGATTCTGACTGGCTGTTGGTTCTCGGGCTCTGATTGGTGGGTAGGGCTGGGATTCTGATTGGCTGTTGGTTCTCGGGCTCTGATTGGTGGGTAGGGCTGGGATTCTGATTGGCTGTTGGTTCTCGGGCTCTGATTGGTGGGTAGGGCTGGGATTCTGATTGGCTGTTGGTTCTCGGGCTCTGATTGGTGGGTAGGGCTGGGATTCTGATTGGCTGTTGGTTCTCGGGCTCTGATTGGTGGTTAGGGATGGGATTCTGATTGGCTGTTGGTTCTCGGGCTGTGATTGGTGGGTAGGGCTGGGATTCTGACTGGCTGTTGGTTCTCGGGCTCTGATTGGTGGGTAGGGCTGGGATTCTGACTGGCTGTTGGTTCTCGGGCTCTGATTGGTGGTTAGGGATGGGATTCTGATTGGCTGTTGGTTCTCGGGCTGTG
This sequence comes from Pleurodeles waltl, assembly GCF_031143425.1. Taxonomy (NCBI): domain Eukaryota; kingdom Metazoa; phylum Chordata; class Amphibia; order Caudata; family Salamandridae; genus Pleurodeles; species Pleurodeles waltl. The sequence continues at coordinate 29,080 of NW_027149964.1, read as the reverse complement.
ATTGGTGGGTAGGGCTGGGATTCTGACTGGCTGTTGGTTCTCGGGCTCTGATTGGTGGGTAGGGCTGGGATCTGACTGGCTGTTGGTTCTCGGGCTCTGATTGGTGGTTAGGGCGGGTAGGGCTGGGATTCTGACTGGCTGTTGGTTCTCGAGCCCTTATTGGTGGGTAGAGCTGGGATTCTGACTGGCTGTTGGTTCTCGGGCTCTGATTGGTGGTTAGGGCTGGGATTCTGACTGGCTGTTGGTTCTCGGGCTCTGATTGGTGGGTAGGGCTGGGATTCTGATTGGCTGTTGGTTCTCGGGCTGTGATTGGTGGGTAGGGCTGGGATTCTGATTGGCTGTTGGTTCTCGGGCTGTGATTGGTGGGTAGGGCTGGGATTCTGATTGACTGTTGGTTCTCGGGCTTTGATTGGTGATTAGGGCTGGGATTCTGATTGGCTGTGGGTTCTCGGGCTCTGATTGGTGGTTAGGGCTGGGATTCTGACTGGCTGTTGGTTCTCGGGCTCTGATTGGTGGTTAGGGCTGGGATTCTGACTGGTTGTTGGTTCTCGGGCTGTGATTGGTGGGTAGGGCTGGGATTCTGATTGGCTGTTGGTTCTCGGGCTCTGATTGGTGGGTAGGGCTGGGATTCTGATTGGCTGTTGGTTCTCGGGCTCTGATTGGTGGGTAGGGCTGGGATTCTGACTGGCTGTTGGTTCTCGGGCTCTGATTGGTGGGTAGGGCTGGGATTCTGACTGGCTGTTGGTTCTCGGGCTCTGATTGGTGGGTAGGGCTGGGATTCTGATTGGCTGTTGGTTCTCGGGCTCTGATTGGTGGGTAGGGCTGGGATTCTGATTGGCTGTTGGTTCTCGGGCTCTGATTGGTGCTTAGGGCTGGGATTCTGATTGGCTGTTGGTTCTTGGGCTGTGATTGGTGGTTAGGGCGGGTAGGGCTGGGATTCTGATTGGCTGTTGGTTCTCGGGCTCTGATTGGTGGTTAGGGCTGGGATTCTGACTGGATGTTGGTTCTCGGGCTCTGATTGGTGGGTAGGGCTGGGATTCTGACTGGCTGTTGGTTCTCGGGGTCTGATTGGTGGGTAGGGCTGAGATTCTGACTGGCTGTTGGTTCTCGGGCTCTGATTGGTGGGTAGGGCTGGGATTCTGACTGGCTGTTGGTTCTCGGGCTCTGATTGGTGGGTAGGGCTGGGATTCTGACTGGCTGTTGGTTCTCGGGCTGTGATTGGTGGTTAGGGCGAGTAGGTCTGGGATTCTGATTGGCTGTTGGTTCTCGGGCTGTGATTGGTGGGTAGGGCTGGGATTCTGATTGGCTGTTGGTTCTCGGGCTCTGATTGGTGGGTAGGGCTGGGATTCTGATTGGCTGTTGGTTCTCGGGCTCTGATTGGTGGTTAGGGCTGGGATTCTGATTGGCTGTTGGTTCTCGGGCTCTGATTGGTGGGTAGGGCTGGGATTCTGACTGGCTGTTGGTTCTCGGGCTCTGATTGGTGGTTAGGGCTGGGATTCTGACTGGCTGTTGGTTCTCGGGCTCTGATTGGTGGTTAGGGCTGGGATTCTGAGTGGCTGTTGGTTCTCGGGCTCTGATTGGTGGGTAGGGCTGGAATTCTGACTGGCTGTTGGTTCTCGGGCTCTGATTGGTGGTTAGGGCTGGGATTCTGACTGGCTGTTGGTTCTCCGGCTGTGATTGTTGAGTAGGGCTGGGATTCTGATTGGCTGTTGGTTCTCGGGCTCTGATTGGTGGGTAGGGCTGGGATTTTGATTGGCTGTTGGTTCTCGGGCTGTGATTGGTGGTTAGGGCTGGGATTCTGATTGGCTGTTGGTTCTCGGGCTCTGATTGGTGGGTAGGGCTGGGATTCTGACTGGCTGTTGGTTCTCGGGCTCTGATTGGTGGGTAGGGCTGGGATTCTGACTGGCTGTTGGTTCTCGGGCTCTGATTGGTGGGTAGGGCTGGGATTCTGACTGGCTGTTGGTTCTCGGGCTCTGATTGGTGGGTAGGGCTGCGATTCTGACCGGCTGTTGGTTCTCGGGCTCTGATTCGTGGGTAGGGCTGCGATTCTGACCGGCTGTTGGTTCTCGGGCTCTGATTGGTGGGTAGGGCTGGGATTCTGACCGGCTGTTGGTTACTCGGGCTCTGATTGGTGGGTAGGGCTGGGATTCTGACCGGCTGTTGGTTCTCGGGCTCTGATTGGTGGGTAGGGCTGGGATTCTGACTGCCTGTTGGTTCTCGGGCTCTGATTGGTGGGTAGGGCTGGGATTCTGACTGCCTGTTGGTTCTCGGGCTCTGATTGGTGGGTAGGGCTGGGATTCTGACTGCCTGTTGGTTCTCGGGCTGTGATTGGTGGGTAGGGCTGGGATTCTGACTGACTGTTGGTTCACGGGCTGTGATTGGTGGTTAGGGCTGGGATTCTGATTGGCTGTTGGTTCTCGGGCTGTGATTGGTGGGTAGGGCTGGGATTCTGATTGGCTGTTGGTTCTCGGGCTCTGATTGGTGTTTAGGCCTGGGATTCTGATTGGCTGTTGGTTCTCGGGCTCTGATTGGTGGTTAGGGCGGGTAGGGCTGGGATTCTGACTGGCTGTTGGTTCTCGGGCTCTGATTGGTGGGTAGGGCTTGGATTCTGACTGGCGGTTGGTTCTCGGGCTCTGATTGGTGTGTAGGGCTGGGATTCTGACTGGCGGTTGGTTCTCGGGCTCTGATTGGTGGGTAGGGCTGGGATTCTGACTGGCGGTTGGTTCTCGGGCTCTGATTGGTGGGTAGGGCTGGGATTCTGACTGGCGGTTGGTTCTCGGGCTCTGATTGGTGGGTAGGGCTGGGATTCTGACTGGCGGTTGGTTCTCAGGCTCTGATTGGTGGGTAGCTCTGGGATTCTGACTGGCGGTTGGTTCTCGGGCTCTGATTGGTGGGTAGGGCTGGGATTCTGACTGGCGGTTGGTTCTCGGGCTCTGATTGGTGGGTAGGGCTGGGATTCTGACTGGCGGTTGGTTCTCGGGCTCTGATTGGTGGGTAGGGCTGGGATTCTGACTGGCGGTTGTTTCTCGGGCTCCGATTGGTGGGTAGGGCTTTGATTCTGACTGGCGATTGTTTCTCGGGCTCCGATTGGTGGGTAGGGCTGGGATTCTGACTGGCGGTTGGTTCTCGGGCTCCTATTGGTGGGTGGGGCTGGGATTCTGACTGGCGGTTGGTTCTCGGGCTCCGATTGGTGGGTAGGTCTGGGATTCTGACTGGCGGTTGGTTCTCGGGCTCCGATTGGGGGGTAGGGCTGGGATTCTGACTGGCTGTTGGTTCTCGGGCTCCGATTGGTGGGTAGGGCTGGGATTCTGATTGGCTGTTGGTTCTCGGGCTCTGATTGGTGGGTAGGGCTGGGATTCTGATTGGCTGTTGGTTCTCGGGCTCTGATTGGTGGTTAGTGCTAGGATTCTGATTGGATGTTGGTTCTCGGGCTCTGATTGGTGTGTAGGGCTGGGATTCTGATTGGATGTTGGTTCTCGGGCTCTGATTGGTGGGTAGGGCTGGGATTCTGACTGGCTGTTGGTTCTAGGGCTGTGATTGGTGGGTAGGGCTGGGATTCTGACTGGCTGTTGGTTCTCGGGCTGTGATTGGTGGGTAGGGCTGGGATTCTGACTGGCTGTTGGTTCTCGTGCTGTAATTGGTGGGTAGGGCTGGGATTCTGATTGGCTGTTGGTTCTCGGGCTCTGATTGGTGGGTAGGGCTGGGATTCTGATTGGCTGTTGGTTCTCGGGCTGTGATTGGTGGTTAGGGCTGGGATTCTGACTGGCTGTTGGTTCTCGGGCTGTGATTGGTGGGTAGGGCTGGCATTCTGACTGGCTGTTGGTTCTCGGGCTCCGATTGGTGGTTAGGGCTGGCATTCTGACTGGCTGTTGGTTCTCGGGCTCCGATTGGTGGTTAGGGCTGGGATTCTGACTGGCTGTTGGTTCTCGGGCTCCGATTGGTGGTTAGGGCTGGGATTCTGACTGGCTGTTGGTTCTCGGGCTCCGATTGGTGGTTAGGGCTGGGATTCTGACTGGCTGTTGGTTCTCGGGCTCCGATTGGTGGGTAGGGCTGGGATTCTGGCTGGCTGTTGGTTCTCGGGCTCCGATTGGTGGGTATGGCTGGGATTCTGACTGGCTGTTGGTTCTCGGGCTCCGATTGGTGGGTAGGGCTGGGATTCTGATTGGCTGTTGGTTCTCGGGCTCCGATTGGTGGGTAGGGCTGGGATTCTGATTGGCTGTTGGTTCTCGGGCTCCGATTGGTGGTTAGGGCTGCGATTCTGATTGGCTGTTGGTTCTCGGGCTCCGATTGGTGGTTAGGGCGGGTAGGGCTGGGATTCTGATTGGCTGTTGGTTCTCGGGCTCTGATTGGTGGTTAGGGCGGGTAGGGCTGGGATTCTGATTGGCTGTTGGTTCTCGGGCTGTGATTGGTGCGTAGGGCTGGGATTCTGATTGGCTGTTCGTTCTCGGGCTGTGATTGGTGGGTAGGGCTGGGATTCTGATTGGCTGTTGGTTCTCGGGCTCCGATTGGTGGGTAGGGCTGGGATTCTGACTGTCGGTTGGTTCTCGGGCTCCGATTGGTGGGTAGGGCTGGGATTCTGACTGGCTGTTGGTTCTCGGGCTCTGATTGGTGGGTAGGGCTGGGATTCTGACTGGCTGTTGGTTCTCGGGCTCTGATTGGTGGTTAGGGCTGGGATTCTGACTGGGTGTTGGTTCTCGGGCTGTGATTGGTGGTTAGGGCAGGGATTCTGACTGGCTGTTGGTTCTCGTGCTGTGATTGGTGAGTAGGGCTGGGATTCTGGTTGGCTGTTGGTTCTCGGGCTGTGATTGGTGGTTAGGGCTGGGATTCTGATTGGCTGTTGGTTCTCGGGCTGTGATTGGTGGGTAAGGCTGGGATTCTGATTGGCCGTTGGTTCTCGGGCTGTGATTGGTGGGTAGGGCTGGGATTCTGATTGGCTGTTGGTTCTCGGGCTGTGATTGGATGGTAAGGCTGGGATTCTGATTGGCTGTTGGTTCTCGGGCTGTGATTGGTGATTAGGGCTGGGATTCTGATTGGCTGTTGGTTCTCGGGCTCTGATTGGTGGTTAGGGCTGGGATTCTGACTGGCTGTTGGTTCTCGGGCTCTGATTGGTGGGTAGGGCTGGGATTCTGATTGGCTGTTGGTTCTCGGGCTCTGATTGGTGGGTAGGGCTGGGATTCTGACTGGCTGTTGGTTCTCGGGCTCTGATTGGTGGGTAGGGCTGGGATTCTGACTGGCTGTTGGTTCTCGGGCTCTGATTGGTGGGTAGGGCTGGGATTCTGACTGGCTGTTGGTTCTCGAGCTCTGATTGGTGGGTAGGGCTGGGATTCTGATTGGCTGTTGGTTCTCGGGCTCTGATTGGTGGTTAGGGCTGGGATTCTGATTGGCTGTTGGTTCTCGGGCTCTGATTGGTGGTTAGGGATGGGATTCTGATTGGCTGTTGGTTCTCGGGCTGTGATTGGTGGTTAGGGCGGGTAGGGCTGGGATTCTGATTGGCTATTGGTTCTCGGGCCCTTATTGGTGGGTAGAGCTGGGATTCTGACTGGCTGTTGGTTCTCGGGCTCTGATTGGTGGTTAGGGCTGGGATTCTGACTGGCTGTTGGTTCTCGGGCTCTGATTGGTGGGTAGGGCTGGGATTCTGATTGGCTGTTGGTTCTCGGGCTGTGATTGGTGGGTAGGGCTGGGATTTTGATTGGCTGTTGGTTCTCGGGCTGTGATTGGTGGGTAGGGCTGGGATTCTGATTGACTGTTGGTTGTCGGGCTGTGATTGGTGATTAGGGCTGGGATTCTGATTGGCTGTGGGTTCTCGGGCTCTGATTGGTGGTTAGGGCTGGGATTCTGACTGGCTGTTGGTTCTCGGGCTCTGATTGGTGGTTAGGGCTGGGATTCTGACTGGTTGTTGGTTCTCGGGCTGTGATTGGTGGGTAGGGCTGGGATTCTGATTGGCTGTTCGTTCTCGGGCTCTGATTGGTGGGTAGGGCTGGGATTCTGATTGGCTGTTGGTTCTCGGGCTCTGATTGGTGGGTAGGTCTGGGATTCTGACTGGCTGTTGGTTCTCGGGCTCTGGTTGGTGGGTAGGGCTGGGATTCTGACTGGCTGTTGGTTCTCGTGCTCTGATTGGTGGGTAGGGCTGGGATTCTGATTGGCTGTTGGTTCTCGGGCTCTGATTGGTGGGTAGGGCTGGGATTCTGATTGGCTGTTGGTTCTCGGGCTCTGATTGGTGCTTAGGGCTGGGATTCTGATTGGCTGTTGGTTCTCGGGCTGTGATTGGTGGTTAGGGCGGGTAGGGCTGGGATTCTGATTGGCTGTTGGTTCTCGGGCACTGATTGGTGGTTAGGGCTGGGATTCTGACTGGCTGTTGGTTCTCGGGCTCTGATTGGTGGGTAGGGCTGGGATTCTGACTGGCTGTTGGTTCTCGGGGTCTGATTGGTGGGTAGGGCTGGGATTCTGACTGGCTGTTGGTTCTCGGGCTCTGATTGGTGGGTAGGGCTGGGATTATGACTGGCTGTTGGTTCTCGGGCTCTGATTGGTGGGTAGGGCTGGGATTCTGACTGGCTGTTGGTTCTCGGGCTGTGATTGGTGGTTAGGGCGAGTAGGTCTGGGATTCTGATTGGCTGTTGGTTCTCGGGCTGTGATTGGTGGGTAGGGCTGGGATTCTGATTGGCTGTTGGTTCTCGGGCTCTGATTGGTGGGTAGGGCTGGGATTCTGATTGGCTGTTGGTTCTCGGGCTCTGATTGGTGGTTAGGGCTGGGATTCTGATTGGCTGTTGGTTCTCGGGCTCTGATTGGTTGGTAGGGCTGGGATTCTGACTGGCTGTTGGTTCTCGGGCTCTGATTGGTGTTTAGGGCTGGGATTCTGACTGGCTGTTGGTTCTCGGGCTCTGATTGGTGGTTAGGGCTGGGATTCTGAGTGGCTGTTGGTTCTCGGGCTCTGATTGGTGGGTAGGGCTGGAATTCTGACTGGCTGTTGGTTCTCGGGCTCTGATTGGTGGTTAGGGCTGGGATTCTGACTGGCTGTTGGTTCTCGGGCTGTGATTGGTGAGTAGGGCTGGGATTCTGATTGGCTGTTGGTTCTCGGGCTCTGATTGGTGGGTAGGGCTGTGATTTTGATTGGCTGTTGGTTCTCGGGCTGTGATTGGTGGTTAGGGCTGGGATTCTGATTGGCTGTTGGTTCTCGGGCTCTGATTGGTGGGTAGGGCTGGGATTCTGACTGGCTGTTGGTTCTCGGGCTCTGATTGGTGGGTAGGGCTGGGATTCTGACTGGCTGTTGGTTCTCGGGCTCTGATTGGTGGGTAGGGCTGGGATTCTGACTGGCTGTTGGTTCTCGGGCTCTGATTGGTGGATAGGGCTGGGATTCTGACCGGCTGTTGGTTCTCGGGCTCTGATTGGTGGGTAGGGCTGCGATTCTGACCGGCTGTTGGTTCTCGGGCTCTGATTGGTGGGTAGGGCTGCAATTCTGACCGGCTGTTGGTTACTCGGGCTCTGATTGGTGGGTAGGGCTGGGATTCTGACCGGCTGTTGGTTCTCGGGCTCTGATTGGTGGGTAGGGCTGGGATTCTGACTGCCTGTTGGTTCTCGGGCTCTGATTGGTGGGTAGGGCTGGGATTCTGACTGCCTGTTGGTTCTCGGGCTCTGATTGGTGGGTAGGGCTGGGATTCTGACTGCCTGTTGGTTCTCGGACTGTGATTGGTGGGTAGGGCTGGGATTCTGACTGACTGTTGGTTCTCGGGCTCTGATTGGTGTTTAGGCCTGGGATTCTGATTGGCTGTTGGTTCTCGGGCTCTGATTGGTGTGTTGGGCTGGGATTCTGATTGGATGTTGGTTCTCGGGCTCTGATTGGTGGGTAGGGCTGGGATTCTGACTGGCTGTTGGTTCTCGGGCTGTGATTGGTGGGTAGGGCTGGGATTCTGACTGGCTGTTGGTTCTCGGGCTGTAATTGGTGGGTAGGGCTGGGATTCTGATTGGCTGTTGGTTCTCGGGCTCTGATTGGTGGGTAGGGCTGGGTTTCTGACTGGCTGTTGGTTCTCGGGCTCTGATTGGTGGGTAGGGCTGGGATTCTGACTGGCTGTTGGTTCTCGGGCTCTGATTGGTGGTTAGGGCTGGGATTCTGACTGGCTGTTGGTAATCGAGCTGTGATTGGTGGTAAGGGCAGGGATTCTGACTGGCTGTTGGTTCTCGTGCTGTGATTGGTGGGTAGGGCTGTGATTCTGGTTGGCTGTTGGTTCTCGGGCTGTGATTGGTGCTTAGGGCTGGGATTCTGATTGGCTGTTGGTTCTCGGGCTGTGATTGGTGGTTAGGGCGGGTAGGGCTGAGATTCTGACTGGCTGTTGGTTCTCGGGCTCTGATTGGTGGGTAGGGCTGGGATTCTGACTGGCTGTTGGTTCTCGGGCTCTGATTGGTGGGTAGGGCTGGGATTCTGACTGGCTGTTGGTTCTCGGGCTCTGATTGGTGGGTAGGGCTGGGATTCTGACTGGCTGTTGGTTCTCGGGCTCTGATTGGTGGGTAGGGCTGGGATTCTGATTGGCTGTTGGTTCTCGGGCTCTGATTGGTGGTTAGGGCTGGGATTCTGATTGGCTGTTGGTTCTCGGGCTCTGATTGGTGGTTAGGGATGGGATTCTGATTGGCTGTTGGTTCTCGGGCTGTGATTGGTGGTTAGGGCGGGTAGGGCTGGGATTCTGATTGGCTATTGGTTCTCGGGCCCTTATTGGTGGGTAGAGCTGGGATTCTGACTGGCTGTTGGTTCTCGGGCTCTGATTGGTGGTTAGGGCTGGGATTCTGACTGGCTGTTGGTTCTCGGGCTCTGATTGGTGGGTAGGGCTGGGATTCTGATTGGCTGTTGGTTCTCGGGCTGTGATTGGTGGGTAGGGCTGGGATTTTGATTGGCTGTTGGTTCTCGGGCTGTGATTGGTGGGTAGGGCTGGGATTCTGATTGACTGTTGGTTGTCGGGCTGTGATTGGTGATTAGGGCTGGGATTCTGATTGGCTGTGGGTTCTCGGGCTCTGATTGGTGGTTAGGGCTGGGATTCTGACTGGCTGTTGGTTCTCGGGCTCTGATTGGTGGTTAGGGCTGGGATTCTGACTGGTTGTTGGTTCTCGGGCTGTGATTGGTGGGTAGGGCTGGGATTCTGATTGGCTGTTGGTTCTCGGGCTCTGATTGGTGGGTAGGGCTGGGATTCTGATTGGCTGTTGGTTCTCGGGCTCTGATTGGTGGGTAGGTCTGGGATTCTGACTGGCTGTTGGTTCTCGGGCTCTGATTGGTGGGTAGGGCTGGGATTCTGACTGGCTGTTGGTTCTCGTGCTCTGATTGGTGGGTAGGGCTGGGATTCTGATTGGCTGTTGGTTCTCGGGCTCTGATTGGTGGGTAGGGCTGGGATTCTGATTGGCTGTTGGTTCTCGGGCTCTGATTGGTGCTTAGGGCTGGGATTCTGATTGGCTGTTGGTTCTCGGGCTGTGATTGGTGGTTAGGGCGGGTAGGGCTGGGATTCTGATTGGCTGTTGGTTCTCGGGCTCTGATTGGTGGTTAGGGCTGGGATTCTGACTGGCTGTTGGTTCTCGGGCTCTGATTGGTGGGTAGGGCTGGGATTCTGACTGGCTGTTGGTTCTCGGGGTCTGATTGGTGGGTAGGGCTGGGATTCTGACTGGCTGTTGGTTCTCGGGCTCTGATTGGTGGGTAGGGCTGGGATTATGACTGGCTGTTGGTTCTCGGGCTCTGATTGGTGGGTAGGGCTGGGATTCTGACTGGCTGTTGGTTCTCGGGCTGTGATTGGTGGTTAGGGCGAGTAGGTCTGGGATTCTCATTGGCTGTTGGTTCTCGGGCTGTGATTGGTGGGTAGGTCTGGGATTCTGATTGGCTGTTGGTTCTCGGGCTCTGATTGGTGGGTAGGGCTGGGATTCTGATTGGCTGTTGGTTCTCGGGCTCTGATTGGTGGTTAGGGCTGGGATTCTGACTGGCTGTTGGTTCTCGGGCTCTGATTGGTGTTTAGGGCTGGGATTCTGACTGGCTGTTGGTTCTCGGGCTCTGTTTGGTGGTTAGGGCTGGGATTCTGAGTGGCTGTTGGTTCTCGGGCTCTGATTGGTGGGTAGGGCTGGAATTCTGACTGGCTGTTGGTTCTCGGGCTCTGATTGGTGGTTAGGGCTGGGATTCTGACTGGCTGTTGGTTCTCGGGCTGTGATTGGTGAGTAGGGCTGGGATTCTGATTGGCTGTTGGTTCTCGGGCTCTGATTGGTGGGTAGGGCTGTGATTTTGATTGGCTGTTGGTTCTCGGGCTGTGATTGGTGGTTAGGGCTGGGATTCTGATTGGCTGTTGGTTCTCGGGCTCTGATTGGTGGGTAGGGCTGGGATTCTGACTGGCTGTTGGTTCTCGGGCTCTGATTGGTGGGTAGGGCTGGGATTCTGACTGGCTGTTGGTTCTCGGGCTCTGATTGGTGGGTAGGGCTGGGATTCTGACTGGCTGTTGGTTCTCGGGCTCTGATTGGTGGTTAGGGCTGGGATTCTGACTGGCTGTTGGTTCTCGAGCTGTGATTGGTGGTTAGGGCAGGGATTCTGACTGGCTGTTGGTTCTCGTGCTGTGATTGGTGGGTAGGGCTGTGATTCTGGTTGGCTGTTGGTTCTCGGGCTGTGATTGGTGCTTAGGGCTGGGATTCTGATTGGCTGTTGGTTCTCGGGCTGTGATTGGTGGTTAGGGCGGGTAGGGCTGAGATTCTGACTGGCTGTTGGTTCTCGGGCTCTGATTGGTGGGTAGGGCTGGGATTCTGACTGGCTGTTGGTTCTCGGGCTCTGATTGGTGGGTAGGGCTGGGATTCTGACTGGCTGTTGGTTCTCGGGCTCTGATTGGTGGGTAGGGCTGGGATTATGACTGGCTGTTGGTTCTCGGGCTCTGATTGGTGGGTAGGGCTGGGATTCTGACCGGCTGTTGGTTCTCGGGCTGTGATTGGTGGTTAGGGCGAGTAGGTCTGGGATTCTGATTGGCTGTTGGTTCTCGGGCTGTGATTGGTGGGTAGGGCTGGGATTCTGATTGGCTGTTGGTTCTCGGGCTCTGATTGGTGGGTAGGGCTGGGATTCTGATTGGCTGTTGGTTCTCGGGCTCTGATTGGTGGTTAGGGCTGGGATTCTGATTGGCTGTTGGTTCTCGGGCTCTGATTGGTTGGTAGGGCTGGGATTCTGACTGGCTGTTGGTTCTCGGGCTCTGATTGGTGTTTAGGGCTGGGATTCTGACTGGCTGTTGGTTCTCGGGCTCTGATTGGTGGTTAGGGCTGGGATTCTGAGTGGCTGTTGGTTCTCGGGCTCTGATTGGTGGGTAGGGCTGGAATTCTGACTGGCTGTTGGTTCTCGGGCTCTGATTGGTGGTTAGGGCTGGGATTCTGACTGGCTGTTGGTTCTCGGGCTGTGATTGGTGAGTAGGGCTGGGATTCTGATTGGCTGTTGGTTCTCGGGCTCTGATTGGTGGGTAGGGCTGTGATTTTGATTGGCTGTTGGTTCTCGGGCTGTGATTGGTGGTTAGGGCTGGGATTCTGATTGGCTGTTGGTTCTCGGGCTCTGATTGGTGGGTAGGGCTGGGATTCTGACTGGCTGTTGGTTCTCGGGCTCTGATTGGTGGGTAGGGCTGGGATTCTGACTGGCTGTTGGTTCTCGGGCTCTGATTGGTGGGTAGGGCTGGGATTCTGACTGGCTGTTGGTTCTCGGGCTCTGATTGGTGGATAGGGCTGGGATTCTGACCGGCTGTTGGTTCTCGGGCTCTGATTGGTGGGTAGGGCTGCGATTCTGACCGGCTGTTGGTTCTCGGGCTCTGATTGGTGGGTAGGGCTGCAATTCTGACCGGCTGTTGGTTACTCGGGCTCTGATTGGTGGGTAGGGCTGGGATTCTGACCGGCTGTTGGTTCTCGGGCTCTGATTGGTGGGTAGGGCTGGGATTCTGACTGCCTGTTGGTTCTCGGGCTCTGATTGGTGGGTAGGGCTGGGATTCTGACTGCCTGTTGGTTCTCGGGCTCTGATTGGTGGGTAGGGCTGGGATTCTGACTGCCTGTTGGTTCTCGGACTGTGATTGGTGGGTAGGGCTGGGATTCTGACTGACTGTTGGTTCTCGGGCTCTGATTGGTGTTTAGGCCTGGGATTCTGATTGGCTGTTGGTTCTCGGGCTCTGATTGGTGTGTTGGGCTGGGATTCTGATTGGATGTTGGTTCTCGGGCTCTGATTGGTGGGTAGGGCTGGGATTCTGACTGGCTGTTGGTTCTCGGGCTGTGATTGGTGGGTAGGGCTGGGATTCTGACTGGCTGTTGGTTCTCGGGCTGTAATTGGTGGGTAGGGCTGGGATTCTGATTGGCTGTTGGTTCTCGGGCTCTGATTGGTGGGTAGGGCTGGGTTTCTGACTGGCTGTTGGTTCTCGGGCTCTGATTGGTGGGTAGGGCTGGGATTCTGACTGGCTGTTGGTTCTCGGGCTCTGATTGGTGGTTAGGGCTGGGATTCTGACTGGCTGTTGGTAATCGAGCTGTGATTGGTGGTAAGGGCAGGGATTCTGACTGGCTGTTGGTTCTCGTGCTGTGATTGGTGGGTAGGGCTGTGATTCTGGTTGGCTGTTGGTTCTCGGGCTGTGATTGGTGCTTAGGGCTGGGATTCTGATTGGCTGTTGGTTCTCGGGCTGTGATTGGTGGTTAGGGCGGGTAGGGCTGAGATTCTGACTGGCTGTTGGTTCTCGGGCTCTGATTGGTGGGTAGGGCTGGGATTCTGACTGGCTGTTGGTTCTCGGGCTCTGATTGGTGGGTAGGGCTGGGATTCTGACTGGCTGTTGGTTCTCGGGCTCTGATTGGTGGGTAGGGCTGGGATTCTGACTGGCTGTTGGTTCTCGGGCTCTGATTGGTGGGTAGGGCTGGGATTCTGATTGGCTGTTGGTTCTCGGGCTCTGATTGGTGGTTAGGGCTGGGATTCTGATTGGCTGTTGGTTCTCGGGCTCTGATTGGTGGTTAGGGATGGGATTCTGATTGGCTGTTGGTTCTCGGGCTGTGATTGGTGGTTAGGGCGGGTAGGGCTGGGATTCTGATTGGCTATTGGTTCTCGGGCCCTTATTGGTGGGTAGAGCTGGGATTCTGACTGGCTGTTGGTTCTCGGGCTCTGATTGGTGGTTAGGGCTGGGATTCTGACTGGCTGTTGGTTCTCGGGCTCTGATTGGTGGGTAGGGCTGGGATTCTGATTGGCTGTTGGTTCTCGGGCTGTGATTGGTGGGTAGGGCTGGGATTTTGATTGGCTGTTGGTTCTCGGGCTGTGATTGGTGGGTAGGGCTGGGATTCTGATTGACTGTTGGTTGTCGGGCTGTGATTGGTGATTAGGGCTGGGATTCTGATTGGCTGTGGGTTCTCGGGCTCTGATTGGTGGTTAGGGCTGGGATTCTGACTGGCTGTTGGTTCTCGGGCTCTGATTGGTGGTTAGGGCTGGGATTCTGACTGGTTGTTGGTTCTCGGGCTGTGATTGGTGGGTAGGGCTGGGATTCTGATTGGCTGTTGGTTCTCGGGCTCTGATTGGTGGGTAGGGCTGGGATTCTGATTGGCTGTTGGTTCTCGGGCTCTGATTGGTGGGTAGGTCTGGGATTCTGACTGGCTGTTGGTTCTCGGGCTCTGATTGGTGGGTAGGGCTGGGATTCTGACTGGCTGTTGGTTCTCGTGCTCTGATTGGTGGGTAGGGCTGGGATTCTGATTGGCTGTTGGTTCTCGGGCTCTGATTGGTGGGTAGGGCTGGGATTCTGATTGGCTGTTGGTTCTCGGGCTCTGATTGGTGCTTAGGGCTGGGATTCTGATTGGCTGTTGGTTCTCGGGCTGTGATTGGTGGTTAGGGCGGGTAGGGCTGGGATTCTGATTGGCTGTTGGTTCTCGGGCTCTGATTGGTGGTTAGGGCTGGGATTCTGACTGGCTGTTGGTTCTCGGGCTCTGATTGGTGGGTAGGGCTGGGATTCTGACTGGCTGTTGGTTCTCGGGGTCTGATTGGTGGGTAGGGCTGGGATTCTGACTGGCTGTTGGTTCTCGGGCTCTGATTGGTGGGTAGGGCTGGGATTATGACTGGCTGTTGGTTCTCGGGCTCTGATTGGTGGGTAGGGCTGGGATTCTGACTGGCTGTTGGTTCTCGGGCTGTGATTGGTGGTTAGGGCGAGTAGGTCTGGGATTCTCATTGGCTGTTGGTTCTCGGGCTGTGATTGGTGGGTAGGTCTGGGATTCTGATTGGCTGTTGGTTCTCGGGCTCTGATTGGTGGGTAGGGCTGGGATTCTGATTGGCTGTTGGTTCTCGGGCTCTGATTGGTGGTTAGGGCTGGGATTCTGACTGGCTGTTGGTTCTCGGGCTCTGATTGGTGTTTAGGGCTGGGATTCTGACTGGCTGTTGGTTCTCGGGCTCTGTTTGGTGGTTAGGGCTGGGATTCTGAGTGGCTGTTGGTTCTCGGGCTCTGATTGGTGGGTAGGGCTGGAATTCTGACTGGCTGTTGGTTCTCGGGCTCTGATTGGTGGTTAGGGCTGGGATTCTGACTGGCTGTTGGTTCTCGGGCTGTGATTGGTGAGTAGGGCTGGGATTCTGATTGGCTGTTGGTTCTCGGGCTCTGATTGGTGGGTAGGGCTGTGATTTTGATTGGCTGTTGGTTCTCGGGCTGTGATTGGTGGTTAGGGCTGGGATTCTGATTGGCTGTTGGTTCTCGGGCTCTGATTGGTGGGTAGGGCTGGGATTCTGACTGGCTGTTGGTTCTCGGGCTCTGATTGGTGGGTAGGGCTGGGATTCTGACTGGCTGTTGGTTCTCGGGCTCTGATTGGTGGGAAGGGCTGGGATTCTGACTGGCTGTTGGTTCTCGGGCTCTGATTGGTGGTTAGGGCTGGGATTCTGACTGGCTGTTGGTTCTCGAGCTGTGATTGGTGGTTAGGGCAGGGATTCTGACTGGCTGTTGGTTCTCGTGCTGTGATTGGTGGGTAGGGCTGTGATTCTGGTTGGCTGTTGGTTCTCGGGCTGTGATTGGTGCTTAGGGCTGGGATTCTGATTGGCTGTTGGTTCTCGGGCTGTGATTGGTGGTTAGGGCGGGTAGGGCTGAGATTCTGACTGGCTGTTGGTTCTCGGGCTCTGATTGGTGGGTAGGGCTGGGATTCTGACTGGCTGTTGGTTCTCGGGCTCTGATTGGTGGGTAGGGCTGGGATTCTGACTGGCTGTTGGTTCTCGGGCTCTGATTGGTGGGTAGGGCTGGGATTCTGACTGGCTGTTGGTTCTCGGGCTCTGATTGGTGGGTAGGGCTGGGATTCTGATTGGCTGTTGGTTCTCGGGCTCTGATTGGTGGGTAGGGCTGGGATTCTGATTGGCTGTTGGTTCTCGGGCTCTGATTGGTGGGTAGGGCTGGGATTCTGATTGGCTGTTGGTTCTCGGGCTCTGATTGGTGGGTAGGGCTGGGATTCTGATTGGCTGTTGGTTCTCGGGCTCTGATTGGTGGTTAGGGATGGGATTCTGATTGGCTGTTGGTTCTCGGGCTGTGATTGGTGGGTAGGGCTGGGATTCTGACTGGCTGTTGGTTCTCGGGCTCTGATTGGTGGGTAGGGCTGGGATTCTGACTGGCTGTTGGTTCTCGGGCTCTGATTGGTGGTTAGGGATGGGATTCTGATTGGCTGTTGGTTCTCGGGCTGTGATTGGTGGGTAGGGCTGGGATTCTGACTGGCTGTTGGTTCTCGGGCTCTGATTGGTGGGTAGGGCTGGGTTCTGACTGGCTGTTGGTTCTCGGGCTCTGATTGGTGGTTAGGGCGGGTAGGGCTGGGATTCTGACTGGCTGTTGGTTCTCGAGCCCTTATTGGTGGGTAGAGCTGGGATTCTGACTGGCTGTTGGTTCTCGGGCTCTGATTGGTGGTTAGGGCTGGGATTCTGACTGGCTGTTGGTTCTCGGGTTCTGATTGGTGGGTAGGGCTGGGATTCTGATTGGCTGTTGGTTCTCGGGCTGTGATTGGTGGGTAGGGCTGGGATTCTGATTGGCTGTTGGTTCTCGGGCTGTGATTGGTGGGTAGGGCTGGGATTCTGATTGACTGTTGGTTCTCGGGCTTTGATTGGTGATTAGGGCTGGGATTCTGATTGGCTGTGGGTTCTCGGGCTCTGATTGGTGGTTAGGGCTGGGATTCTGACTGGCTGTTGGTTCTCGGGCTCTGATTGGTGGTTAGGGCTGGGATTCTGACTGGTTGTTGGTTCTCGGGCTGTGATTGGTGGGTAGGGCTGGGATTCTGATTGGCTGTTGGTTCTCGGGCTCTGATTGGTGGGTAGGGCTGGGATTCTGATTGGCTGTTGGTTCTCGGGCTCTGATTGGTGGGTAGGGCTGGGATTCTGACTGGCTGTTGGTTCTCGGGCTCTGATTGGTGGGTAGGGCTGGGATTCTGACTGGCTGTTGGTTCTCGGGCTCTGATTGGTGGGTAGGGCTGGGATTCTGATTGGCTGTTGGTTCTCGGGCTCTGATTGGTGGGTAGGGCTGGGATTCTGATTGGCTGTTGGTTCTCGGGCTCTGATTGGTGCTTAGGGCTGGGATTCTGATTGGCTGTTGGTTCTCGGGCTGTGATTGGTGGTTAGGGCGGGTAGGGCTGGGATTCTGATTGGCTGTTGGTTCTCGGGCTCTGATTGGTGGTTAGGGCTGGGATTCTGACTGGCTGTTGGTTCTCGGGCTCTGATTGGTGGGTAGGGCTGGGATTCTGACTGGCTGTTGGTTCTCGGGGTCTGATTGGTGGGTAGGGCTGGGATTCTGACTGGCTGTTGGTTCTCGGGCTCTGATTGGTGGGTAGGGCTGGGATTCTGACTGGCTGTTGGTTCTCGGGCTCTGATTGGTGGGTAGGGCTGGGATTCTGACTGGCTGTTGGTTCTCGGGCTGTGATTGGTGGTTAGGGCGAGTAGGTCTGGGATTCTGATTGGCTGTTGGTTCTCGGGCTGTGATTGGTGGGTAGGGCTGGGATTCTGATTGGCTGTTGGTTCTCGGGCTCTGATTGGTGGGTAGGGCTGGGATTCTGATTGGCTGTTGGTTCTCGGGCTCTGATTGGTGGTTAGGGCTGGGATTCTGATTGGCTGTTGGTTCTCGGGCTCTGATTGGTGGGTAGGGCTGGGATTCTGACTGGCTGTTGGTTCTCGGGCTCTGATTGGTGGTTAGGGCTGGGATTCTGACTGGCTGTTGGTTCTCGGGCTCTGATTGGTGGTTAGGGCTGGGATTCTGAGTGGCTGTTGGTTCTCGGGCTCTGATTGGTGGGTAGGGCTGGAATTCTGACTGGCTGTTGGTTCTCGGGCTCTGATTGGTGGTTAGGGCTGGGATTCTGACTGGCTGTTGGTTCTCCGGCTGTGATTGTTGAGTAGGGCTGGGATTCTGATTGGCTGTTGGTTCTCGGGCTCTGATTGGTGGGTAGGGCTGGGATTTTGATTGGCTGTTGGTTCTCGGGCTGTGATTGGTGGTTAGGGCTGGGATTCTGATTGGCTGTTGGTTCTCGGGCTCTGATTGGTGGGTAGGGCTGGGATTCTGACTGGCTGTTGGTTCTCGGGCTCTGATTGGTGGGTAGGGCTGGGATTCTGACTGGCTGTTGGTTCTCGGGCTCTGATTGGTGGGTAGGGCTGGGATTCTGACTGGCTGTTGGTTCTCGGGCTCTGATTGGTGGGTAGGGCTGGGATTCTGACCGGCTGTTGGTTCTCGGGCTCTGATTCGTGGGTAGGGCTGCGATTCTGACCGGCTGTTGGTTCTCGGGCTCTGATTGGTGGGTAGGGCTGGGATTCTGACCGGCTGTTGGTTACTCGGGCTCTGATTGGTGGGTAGGGCTGGGATTCTGACCGGCTGTTGGTTCTCGGGCTCTGATTGGTGGGTAGGGCTGGGATTCTGACTGCCTGTTGGTTCTCGGGCTCTGATTGGTGGGTAGGGCTGGGATTCTGACTGCCTGTTGGTTCTCGGGCTCTGATTGGTGGGTAGGGCTGGGATTCTGACTGCCTGTTGGTTCTCGGGCTGTGATTGGTGGGTAGGGCTGGGATTCTGACTGACTGTTGGTTCACGGGCTGTGATTGGTGGTTAGGGCTGGGATTCTGATTGGCTGTTGGTTCTCGGGCTGTGATTGGTGGGTAGGGCTGGGATTCTGATTGGCTGTTGGTTCTCGGGCTCTGATTGGTGTTTAGGCCTGGGATTCTGATTGGCTGTTGGTTCTCGGGCTCTGATTGGTGGTTAGGGCGGGTAGGGCTGGGATTCTGACTGGCTGTTGGTTCTCGGGCTCTGATTGGTGGGTAGGGCTTGGATTCTGACTGGCGGTTGGTTCTCGGGCTCTGATTGGTGTGTAGGGCTGGGATTCTGACTGGCGGTTGGTTCTCGGGCTCTGATTGGTGGGTAGGGCTGGGATTCTGACTGGCGGTTGGTTCTCGGGCTCTGATTGGTGGGTAGGGCTGGGATTCTGACTGGCGGTTGGTTCTCGGGCTCTGATTGGTGGGTAGGGCTGGGATTCTGACTGGCGGTTGGTTCTCAGGCTCTGATTGGTGGGTAGCTCTGGGATTCTGACTGGCGGTTGGTTCTCGGGCTCTGATTGGTGGGTAGGGCTGGGATTCTGACTGGCGGTTGGTTCTCGGGCTCTGATTGGTGGGTAGGGCTGGGATTCTGACTGGCGGTTGGTTCTCGGGCTCTGATTGGTGGGTAGGGCTGGGATTCTGACTGGCGGTTGTTTCTCGGGCTCCGATTGGTGGGTAGGGCTTTGATTCTGACTGGCGATTGTTTCTCGGGCTCCGATTGGTGGGTAGGGCTGGGATTCTGACTGGCGGTTGGTTCTCGGGCTCCTATTGGTGGGTGGGGCTGGGATTCTGACTGGCGGTTGGTTCTCGGGCACCGATTGGTGGGTAGGTCTGGGATTCTGACTGGCGGTTGGTTCTCGGGCTCCGATTGGGGGGTAGGGCTGGGATTCTGACTGGCTGTTGGTTCTCGGGCTCCGATTGGTGGGTAGGGCTGGGATTCTGATTGGCTGTTGGTTCTCGGGCTCTGATTGGTGGGTAGGGCTGGGATTCTGATTGGCTGTTGGTTCTCGGGCTCTGATTGGTGGTTAGTGCTAGGATTCTGATTGGATGTTGGTTCTCGGGCTCTGATTGGTGTGTAGGGCTGGGATTCTGATTGGATGTTGGTTCTCGGGCTCTGATTGGTGGGTAGGGCTGGGATTCTGACTGGCTGTTGGTTCTCGGGCTGTGATTGGTGGGTAGGGCTGGGATTCTGACTGGCTGTTGGTTCTCGGGCTGTGATTGGTGGGTAGGGCTGGGATTCTGACTGGCTGTTGGTTCTCGTGCTGTAATTGGTGGGAAGGGCTGGGATTCTGATTGGCTGTTGGTTCTCGGGCTCTGATTGGTGGGTAGGGCTGGGATTCTGATTGGCTGTTGGTTCTCGGGCTGTGATTGGTGGTTAGGGCTGGGATTCTGACTGGCTGTTGGTTCTCGGGCTGTGATTGGTGGGTAGGGCTGGCATTCTGACTGGCTGTTGGTTCTCGGGCTCCGATTGGTGGTTAGGGCTGGCATTCTGACTGGCTGTTGGTTCTCGGGCTCCGATTGGTGGTTAGGGCTGGGATTCTGACTGGCTGTTGGTTCTCGGGCTCCGATTGGTGGTTAGGGCTGGGATTCTGACTGGCTGTTGGTTCTCGGGCTCCGATTGGTGGTTAGGGCTGGGATTCTGACTGGCTGTTGGTTCTCGGGCTCCGATTGGTGGGTAGGGCTGGGATTCTGGCTGGCTGTTGGTTCTCGGGCTCCGATTGGTGGGTATGGCTGGGATTCTGACTGGCTGTTGGTTCTCGGGCTCCGATTGGTGGGTAGGGCTGGGATTCTGATTGGCTGTTGGTTCTCGGGCTCCGATTGGTGGGTAGGGCTGGGATTCTGATTGGCTGTTGGTTCTCGGGCTCCGATTGGTGGTTAGGGCTGCGATTCTGATTGGCTGTTGGTTCTCGGGCTCCGATTGGTGGTTAGGGCGGGTAGGGCTGGGATTCTGATTGGCTGTTGGTTCTCGGGCTCTGATTGGTGGTTAGGGCGGGTAGGGCTGGGATTCTGATTGGCTGTTGGTTCTCGGGCTGTGATTGGTGCGTAGGGCTGGGATTCTGATTGGCTGTTCGTTCTCGGGCTGTGATTGGTGGGTAGGGCTGGGATTCTGATTGGCTGTTGGTTCTCGGGCTCCGATTGGTGGGTAGGGCTGGGATTCTGACTGTCGGTTGGTTCTCGGGCTCCGATTGGTGGGTAGGGCTGGGATTCTGACTGGCTGTTGGTTCTCGGGCTCTGATTGGTGGGTAGGGCTGGGATTCTGACTGGCTGTTGGTTCTCGGGCTCTGATTGGTGGTTAGGGCTGGGATTCTGACTGGGTGTTGGTTCTCGGGCTGTGATTGGTGGTTAGGGCAGGGATTCTGACTGGCTGTTGGTTCTCGTGCTGTGATTGGTGAGTAGGGCTGGGATTCTGGTTGGCTGTTGGTTCTCGGGCTGTGATTGGTGGTTAGGGCTGGGATTCTGATTGGCTGTTGGTTCTCGGGCTGTGATTGGTGGGTAAGGCTGGGATTCTGATTGGCCGTTGGTTCTCGGGCTGTGATTGGTGGGTAGGGCTGGGATTCTGATTGGCTGTTGGTTCTCGGGCTGTGATTGGATGGTAAGGCTGGGATTCTGATTGGCTGTTGGTTCTCGGGCTGTGATTGGTGATTAGGGCTGGGATTCTGATTGGCTGTTGGTTCTCGGGCTCTGATTGGTGGTTAGGGCTGGGATTCTGACTGGCTGTTGGTTCTCGGGCTCTGATTGGTGGGTAGGGCTGGGATTCTGATTGGCTGTTGGTTCTCGGGCTCTGATTGGTGGGTAGGGCTGGGATTCTGACTGGCTGTTGGTTCTCGGGCTCTGATTGGTGGGTAGGGCTGGGATTCTGACTGGCTGTTGGTTCTCGGGCTCTGATTGGTGGGTAGGGCTGGGATTTTGACTGGCTGTTGGTTCTCGGGCTCAGATTGGTGGGTAGGGCTGGGATTCTGACTGGCTGTTGGTTCTCGGGCTCTGATTGGTGGGTAGGGCTGGGATTCTGACTGGCTGTTGGTTCTCGGGCTCTGATTGGTGGGTAGGGCTGGGATTCTGACTGGCTGTTGGTTCTCGGGCTCTGATTGGTGGGTAGGGCTGGGATTCTGACTGGCTGTTGGTTCTCGGGCTGTGATTGGTGGGTAGGGCTGGGATTCTGACTGCCTGTTGGTTCTCGGGCTCTGATTGGTGGGTAGGGCTGGGATTATGACCGGCTGTTGGTTCTCGGGCTCTGATTGGTGGGTAGGGCTGCGATTCTGACCGGCTGTTGGTTCTCGGGCTCTGATTGGTGGGTAGGGCTGCGATTCTGACCGGCTGTTGGTTCTCGGGCTGTGATTGGTGGGTAGGGCTGGGATTCTGATTGACTGTTGGTTCTCGGGCTGTGATTGGTGATTAGGGCTGGGATTCTGATTGGCTGTGGGTTCTCGGGCTCTGATTGGTGGTTAGGGCTGGGATTCTGACTGGCTGTTGGTTCTCGGGCTCTGATTGGTGGTTAGGGCTGGATTCTGACTGGTTGTTGGTTCTCGGGCTATGATTGGTGGGTAGGGGCTGGGATTCTGATTGGCTGTTGGTTCTCGGGCTCTGATTGGTGGGTAGGGCTGGGATTCTGATTGGCTGTTGGTTCTCGGGCTCTGATTGGTGGGAAGGGCTGGGATTCTGACTGGCTGTTGGTTCCCGGGCTCTGATTGGTGGGTAGGGCTGGGATTCTGACTGGCTGTTGGTTCTCGGGCTCTGATTGGTGGGTAGGGCTGGGATTCTGATTGGCTGTTGGTTCTCGGGCTCTGATTGGTGGGTAGGGCTGGGATTCTGATTGGCTGTTGGTTCTCGGGCTCTGATTGGTGCTTAGGGCTGGGATTCTGATTGGCTGTTGGTTCTCGGGCTGTGATTGGTGGTTAGGGCGGGTAGGGCTGGGATTCTGATTGGCTGTTGGTTCTCGGGCTCTGATTGGTGGTTAGGGCTGGGATTCTGACTGGCTGTTGGTTCTCGGCGCTCTGATTGGTGGGTAGGGCTGGGATTCTGACTGGCTGTTGGTTCTCGGGGTCTGATTGGTGGGTAGGGCTGGGATTCTGACTGGCTGTTGGTTCTCGGGCTCTGATTGGTGGGTAGGGCTGGATTCTGACTGGCTGTTGGTTCTCGGGCTCTGATTGGTGGGTAGGGCTGGGATTCTGACTGGCTGTTGGTTCTCGGGCTGTGATTGGTGGTTAGGGCGAGTAGGTCTGGGATTCTGATTGGCTGTTGGTTCTCGGGCTGTGATTGGTGGTTAGGGCTGGGATTCTGATTGGCTGTTGGTTTCTCGGGCTCTGATTGGTGGGTAGGGCTGGGATTCTGACTGGCTGTTGGTTCTCGGGCTCTGATTGGTGGTTAGGGCTGGGATTCTGAGTGCTGTTGGTTCTCGGGCTCTGATTGGTGGTTAGGGCTGGGATTCTGAGTGGCTGTTGTTCTCGGGCTCTGATTGGTGGGTAGGGCTGGAATTCTGACTGGCTGTTGGTTCTCGGGCTCTGATTGGTGGTTCGGGCTGGGATTCTGACTGGCTGTTGGTTCTCCGGCTATGATTGGTGAGTAGGGCTGGGATTCTGATTGGCTGTTGGTTCTCGGGCTCTGATTGGTGGGTAGGGCTGGGATTTTGATTGGCTGTTGGTTCTCGGGCTGTGATTGGTGGTTAGGGGCTGGATTCTGATTGGCTGTTGGTTCTCGGGCTCTGATTGGTGGTTAGGGCTGGGATTCTGACTGGCTGTTGGTTCTCGGGCTCTGATTGGTGGGTAGGGCTGGGATTCTGACTGGCTGTTGGTTCTCGGGCTCTGATTGGTGGGTAGGGCTGGGATTCTGACCGGCTGTTGGTTCTCGGGCTCTGATTCGTGGGTAGGGCTGCGATTCTGACCGGCTGTTGGTTCTCGGGCTCTGATTGGTGGGTAGGGCTGCGATTCTGACCGGCTGTTGGTTACTCGGGCTCTGATTGGTGGGTAGGGCTGGGATTCTGACCGGCTGTTGGTTCTCGGGCTCTGATTGGTGGGTAGGGCTGGGATTCTGACTGCCTGTTGGTTCTCGGCTCTGATTGGTGGGTAGGGCTGGGATTCTGACTGCCTGTTGGTTCTCGGGCTCTGATTGGTGGGTAGGGCTGGGATTCTGACTGACAGTTGGTTCACGGGCTGTGATTGGTGTTAGGGCTGGATTCTGATTGGCTGTTGGTTCTCGGGCTGTGATGGTGGGTAGGGCTGGGATTCTGATTGGCTGTTGGTTCTCGGGCTCTGATTGGTGTTTAGGCCTGGGATTCTGATTGGCTGTTGGTTCTCGGGCTCTGATTGGTGGTTAGGGCGAGTAGGGCTGGGATTCTGACTGGCTGTTGGTTCTCGGGCTCTGATTGGTGGGTAGGGCTTGGATTCTGACTGGCGGTTGGTTCTCGGGCTCTGATTGGTGTGTAGGGCTGCGATTCTGACTGGCGGTTGGTTCTCGGGCTCTGATTGGTGGGTAGGGCTGGGATTCTGACTGGCGGTTGGTTCTCGGCTCTGATTGGTGGGTAGGGCTGGGATTCTGACTGGCGGTTGGTTCTCGGGCTCTGATTGGTGGGTAGGGCTGGGATTCTGACTGGCGGTTGGTTCTCAGGCTCTGATTGGTGGGTAGCTCTGGGATTCTGACTGGCGGTTGGTTCTCGGGCTCTGATTGGTGGGTAGGGCTGGGATTCTGACTGGCGGTTGGTTCTCGGGCTCTGATTGGTGGGTAGGGATGGGATTCTGACTGGCGGTTGGTTCTCGGGCTCTGATTGGTGGGTAGGGGCTGGGATTCTGACTGGCGGTTGTTTCTCGGGCTCCGATTGGTGGGTAGGGCTTTGATTCTGACTGGCGATTGTTTCTCGGGCTCCGATTGGTGGGTAGGGCTGGGATTCTGACTGGCGGTTGGTTCTCGGGCTCCTGTTGGTGGGTAGGGCTGGGATTCTGACTGGCGGTTGGTTCTCGGGCTCCGATTGGTGGGTAGGTCTGGGATTCTGACTGGCGGTTGGTTCTCGGGCTCCGATTGGGGGGTAGGGCTGGGATTTCTGACTGGCTGTTGGTTCTCGGGCTCCGATTGGTGGGTAGGGCTGGGATTCTGATTGGCTGTTGGTTTTCGGGCTCTGATTGGTGGGTAGGGCTGGGATTCTGATTGGCTGTTGGTTCTCGGGCTCTGATTTGTGGTTAGTGCTAGGATTCTGATTGGATGTTGGTTCTCGGGCTCTGATTGGTGTGTAGGGCTGGGATTCTGATTGGATGTTGGTTCTCGGGCTCTGATTGGTGGGTAGGGCTGGGATTCTGTCTGGCTGTTGGTTCTCGGGCTCTGATTGGTGGGTAGGGCTGGGATTCTGACTGGCTGTTGGTTCTCGGGCTCTGATTGGTGGTTAGGGCTGGATTCTGATTGGCTGTTGGTTCTCGGGCTGTGATTGGTGGTTAGGGGCGGGTAGGGCTGGGATTCTGATTGGCTGTTGGTTCTCGGGCTATGATTGGTGGGTAGGGCTGGGATTCTGATTGACTGTTGGTTCTCGGGCTCTGATTGGTGGGTAGGGCTGGGATTCTGATTGGCTGTTGGTTCTCGGGCTCTGATTGGTGGGTAGGGCTGGGTTTCTGACTGGCTGTTGGTTCTCGGGCTCTGATTGGTGGGTAGGGCTGGGTTTCTGACTGGCTGTTGGTTCTCGGGCTCTGATTGGTGGGTAGGGCTGGGATTCTGACTGGCTGTTGGTTCTCGGGCTCTGATTGGTGGTTAGGGCTGGGATTCTGACTGGCTGTTGGTTCTCGAGCTGTGATTGGTGGTTAGGGCAGGGATTCTGACTGGCTGTTGGTTCTCGTGCTGTGATTGGTGGGTAGGGCTGTGATTCTGGTTGGCTGTTGGTTCTCGGGCTGTGATTGGTGCTTAGGGCTGGGATTCTGATTGGCTGTTGGTTCTCGGGCTGTGATTGGTGGTTAGGGCGGGTAGGGCTGAGATTCTGACGGGCTGTTGGTTTCTCGGGCTCTGATTGGTGGGTAGGGCTGGGATTCTGACTGGCTGTTGGTTCTCGGGCTCTGATTGGTGGGTAGGGCTGGGATTCTGACTGGCTGTTGGTTCTCGGGCTCTGATTGGTGGGTAAGGCTGGGATTCTGACTGGCTGTTGGTTCTCGGGCTCTGATTGGTGGGTAGGGCTGGATTCTGATTGGCTGTTGGTTCTCGGGCTCTGATTGTTGGTTAGGGCTGGATTCTGATTGGCTGTTGGTTCTCGGGCTCTGATTGGTGGGTAGGGCTGGGATTCTGATTGGCTGTTGGTTCTCGGGCTCTGATTGGTGGGTAGGGCTGGGATTCTGATTGGCTGTTGTTCTCGGGCTCTGATTGGTGGTTAGGGCTGGGATTCTGATTGGCTGTTGGTTCTCGGGCTCTGATTGGTGGTTAGGGATGGGATTCTGATTGCTGTTGGTTCTCGGGCTGTGATTGGTGGTTAGGGCGGGTAGGGCTGGGATTCTGATTGGCTATTGGTTCTCGGGCCCTTATTGGTGGGTAGAGCTGGGATTCTCACTGGCTGTTGGTTCTCGGGCTCTGATTGGTGGTTAGGGCTGGGATTCTGACTGGCTGTTGGTTCTCGGGCTCTGATTGGTGGGTAGGGCTGGGATTCTGATTGGCTGTTGGTTCTCGGGCTCTGATTGGTGGTTAGGGCTGGGATTCTGACTGGCTGTTGGTTCTCGGGCTGTGATTGGTGGTTAGGGCAGGGATTCTGACTGGCTGTTGGTTCTCGTGCTGTGATTGGTGGGTAGGGCTGGGATTCTGATTGGCTGTTGGTTCTCGGGCTGTGATTGGTGGTTAGGGCGGGTAGGGCTGGGATTCTGATTGGCTGTTGGTTCTCGGGCTCTGATTGGTGGTTAGGGCTTGGATTCTGACTGGCTGTTGGTTCTCGGGCTCTGATTGGTGGGTAGGGCTGGGATTCTGACTGGCTGTTGGTTCTCGGGCTCTGATTGGTGGATAGGGCTGGGATTCTGACTGGGCTGTTGGTTCTCGGGCTCTGATTGGTGGGTAGGGCTGGGATTCTGACTGGCTGTTGGTTCTCGGGCTCTGATTGGTGGGTAGTGCTGGGATTCTGACTGGCTGTTGGTTCTCGGGCTGTGATTGGTGGTTAGGGCGAGTAGGGCTGGGATTCTGATTGGCTGTTGGTTATCGGGCTTTGATTGGTGGGTAGGGCTGGGATTCTGATTGGCTGTTGGTTCTCGGGCTCTGATTGGTGGGTAGGGCTGGGATTCTGATTGGCTGTTGGTTCTCGGGCTCTGATTGGTGGTTAGGGCTGGGATTCTGATTGGCTGTTGGTTCTTGGGCTCTGATTGGTGGGTAGGTCTGGGATTCTGACTGGCTGTTGGTTCTCGGGCTCTGATTGGTGGGTAGGGCTGGGATTCTGACTGGCTGTTGGTTCTCGGGCTCTGATTGGTGGGTAGGGCTGGGATTCCGACTGGCTGTTGGTTCTCGGGCTCTGATTAGTGGTTAGGGCTGGGATTCTGATTGGCTGTTGGTTCTCGGGCTGTGTTTGGTGGTTAGGGCGGGTAGTGCTGGGATTCTGATTGGCTGTTGGTTCTCGGGCTATGATTGGTGGGTAGGGCTGGGATTCTGATTGACTGTTGGTTCTCGGGCTCTGATTGGTGGGTAGGGCTGGGATTCTGATTGGCTGTTGGTTCTCGGGATCTGATTGGTGGTTAGGGCTGGGATTCTGATTGGCTGTTGGTTCTCGGTCTCTAATTGGTGGATAGGGCTGGGATTCTGGCTGGCTGTTGGTTCTCGTGCTCTGATTGGTGGGAAGGGCTGGGATTCTGACTGGCTGTTGGTTCTCGGGCTGTGATTGGTGGTTAGGGCGGGTAGGGCTGGGATTCTGATTGGCTGTTGGTTCTCGGGCTCTGATTGGTGGGTAGAGCTGGGATTCTGACTGGCTGTTGGTTCTCGGGCTCTGATTGGTGGTTAGGGCTGGGATTCTGACTGGCTGTTGGTTCTCGTGCTCTGATTGGTGGGTAGGGCTGGGATTCTGACTGGCTGTTGGTTCTCGTGCTCTGATTGGTGGGTAGGGCTGGGATTCTGACTGGCTGTTGGTTCTCGGGCTCTGATTGGTGGGTAGGGCTGGGATTCTGACTGGCTGTTGGTTCTCGGGCTCTGATTGGTGGGTAGGGCTGGGATTCTGACTGGCTGTTGGTTCTCGGGCTCTGATTGGTGGGTAGGGCTGGGATTCTGAGTGGCTGTTGGTTCTCGGGCTCTGATTGGTGGTTAGGGCTGGGATTCTGATTGGCTGTTGGTTCTCGGGCTGTGATTGGTGGTTAGGGCGGGTAGGGCTGGGATTCTGATTGGCTGTTGGTTCTCGGGCTATGATTGGTGGGTAGGGCTGGGATTCTGATTGACTGTTGGTTCTCGGGCTCTGATTGGTGGGTAGGGCTGGGATTCTGATTGGCTGTTGGTTCTCGGATCTGATTGGTAGTTAGGGCTGGGATTCTGATTGGCTGTTGGTTCTCGGGCTCTGATTGGTGGGTAGGGCTGGGATTCTGACTGGCTGTTGGTTCTTGGGCTCTGATTGGTGGGTAGAGCTGGGATTCTGACTGGCTGTTGGTTCTCGGCTCAGATTGGTGGTTAGGGCTGGGATTCTGACTGGCTGTTGGTTCTCGGGCTGTGATTGGTGGTTAGGGCAGGGATTCTGATTGGCTGTTGGTTCTCGTGCTGTGATTGGTGGGTAGGGCTCTGATTCTGGTTGGCTGTTGGTTCTCGGGCTGTGATTGGTGCTTAGGGCTGGGATTCTGATTGGCTGTTGGTTCTCAGGGCTGTGATTGGTGGGTAGGGCTGGGATTCTGATTGGCTGTTGGTTCTCGGGCTGTGATTGGTGGGTAGGGCTGGGATTCTGATTGGCTGTTGGTTCTCGGGCTGTGATTGGTGGGTAGGGCTGTGATTCTGATTAACTGTTGGTTCTCGGGCTGTGATTGGTGATTAGGGCTGGATTCTGATTGGCTGTGGGTTCTCGGGCTCTGATTGGTGGTTAGGGCTGGGATTCTGACTGGCTGTTGGTTCTCGGGCTCTGATTGGTGGGTAGGGCTGGGATTCTGACTGGCTGTTGGTTCTCGGGCTGTGATTGGTGGGTAGGGCTGGGATTCTGATTTGCTGTTGGTTCTCGGGCTCCGATTGGTGGGTAGGGCTGGGATTCTGATTGGCTGTTGGTTCTCGGGGTCTGATTGGTGGGTAGGGCTGGGATTCTGACTGGCTGTTGGTTCTCGGGCTCTGATTGGTGGGTAGGGCTGGGATTCTGACTGGCTGTTGGTTCTCGGGCTCTGATTGGTGGGTAGGGCTGGGATTCTGACTGGCTGTTGGTTCTCGGGCTCTGATTGGTGGGTAGGGCTGGGATTCTGACTGGCTGTTGGTTCTCGGGCTCTGATTGGTGGGTAGGGCTGGGATTCTGATTGGCTGTTGGTTCTCGGGCTCTGATTGGTGGTTAGGGCTGGGATTCTGATTGGCTGTTGGTTCTCGGGCTCTGATTGGTGGGTAGGGCTGGGATTCTGATTGGCTGTTGGTTCTCGGGCTCTGATTGGTGGGTAGGGCTGGGATTCTGATTGGCTGTTGGTTCTCGGGCTCTGATTGGTGGTTAGGGCTGGGATTCTGATTGGCTGTTGGTTCTCGGGCTCTGATTGGTGGTTAGGGATGGGATTCTGATTGGCTGTTGGTTCTCGGGCTGTGATTGGTGGTTAGGGCGGGTAGGGCTGGGATTCTGATTGGCTATTGGTTCTCGGGCCCTTATTGGTGGGTAGAGCTGGGATTCTCACTGGCTGTTGGTTCTCGGGCTCTGATTGGTGGTTAGGGCTGGGATTCTGACTGGCTGTTGGTTCTCGGGCTCTGATTGGTGGGTAGGGCTGGGATTCTGATTGGCTGTTGGTTCTCGGGCTCTGATTGGTGGTTAGGGCTGGGATCTGACTGGCTGTTGGTTCTCGGGCTGTGATTGGTGGTTAGGGCAGGGATTCTGACTGGCTGTTGGTTCTCGTGCTGTGATTGGTGGGTAGGGCTGGGATTGTGATTGGCTGTTGGTTCTCGGGCTCTGATTGGTGCTTAGGGCTGGGATTCTGATTGGCTGTTGGTTCTCGG